>NC_060923.1:1120561-1387365 GCF_021234035.1 Daphnia pulicaria | reverse complement strand
AATTTGAAATGACGATATAAATTGTTTTACAAGTTTAAACAAATTTCTTGTTACACGATATGTTAATTCGATGTCCAATACACTATTTAAAGTCTTTAAAATCAATGAATCTATTAAGACACTCATGAAGGAAAAAAAATAGAAACAAGGGTTGAAAGAATATCTTCCAGGAACTGAAAATCACCACTTCAATGAATTTGAAATGACGATTCTGATTGTTTTACAAATTTCAAGGGTTTGCCTGTTACAGGATATGTTAATCGATGTCCAATACACTATTTCAAGTCTTTAAAATCAATGAATCTATTAAGACACTCATGAAGGAAAAGAAATAGACATAAGAGTTGAAAGAAAATCTTCCAGAGACTGAAAATCACCACTTCAATGAATTTGAAATGACGATTCTGATTGTTTTACAAATTTCAAGGGTTTCCCTGTTACAGGATATGTTAATCGATGTCCAATACACTATTTAAAGTCTTTAAAATCAATGAATCTATTAAGACACTCATGAAGGAAAAGAAATAGAAATAAGAGTTTAAAGTAAATCTTCCAGGAAGTGAAAACAAAGCTTCAACGAATTTGAAATGACGATATAAATTGTTTTACAAGTTTAAACAAATTTCTTGTTACACGATATGTTAATTCGATGTCCAATACACTATTTAAAGTCTTTAAAATCAATGAATCTATTAAGACACTCATGAAGGAAAAGAAATAGAAATAAGGGTTGAAAGAAAATCTTCCAGGAACTGAAAATCACCACTTCAATGAATTTGAAATGACGATTCTGATTGTTTTACAAATTTCAAGGGTTTCCCTGTTACAGGATATGTTAATCGATGTCCAATACACTATTTAAAGTCTTTAAAATCAATGAATCTATTAAGACACTCATGAAGGAAAAGAAATAGAAATAAGAGTTTAAAGAAAATCTTCCAGGAAGTGAAAACAAAGCTTCAACGAATTTGAAATGACGATATAAATTGTTTTACAAGTTTAAACAAATTTCTTGTTACACGATATGTTAATTCGATGTCCAATACACTATTTAAAGTCTTTAAAATCAATGAATCTATTAAGACACTCATGAAGGAAAAAAAATAGAAACAAGGGTTGAAAGAATATCTTCCAGGAACTGAAAATCACCACTTCAATGAATTTGAAATGACGATTCTGATTGTTTTACAAATTTCAAGGGTTTGCCTGTTACAGGATATGTTAATCGATGTCCAATACACTATTTCAAGTCTTTAAAATCAATGAATCTATTAAGACACTCATGAAGGAAAAGAAATAGACATAAGAGTTGAAAGAAAATCTTCCAGAGACTGAAAATCACCACTTCAATGAATTTGAAATGACGATTCTGATTGTTTTACAAATTTCAAGGGTTTCCCTGTTACAGGATATGTTAATCGATGTCCAATACACTATTTCAAGTCTTTAAAATCAATGAATCTATTAAGACACTCATGAAGGAAAAGAAATAGAAATAAGAGTTGATAGAAAATCTTCCAGGAAGTGAAAACACAACTTCAATGAATTTGAATTGACGATATAAATTGTTTTACAAATTTCAAGGGTTTCCCTGTTACAGGATATGTTAATCGATGTCCAATACACTATTTAAAGTCTTTAAAATCAATGAATCTATTAAGACACTCATGAAGGAAAAGAAATAGAAATAAGAGTTTAAAGAAAATCTTCCAGGAAGTGAAAACAAAGCTTCAACGAATTTGAAATGACGATATAAATTGTTTTACAAGTTTAAACAAATTTCTTGTTACACGATATGTTAATTCGATGTCCAATACACTATTTAAAGTCTTTAAAATCAATGAATCTATTAAGACACTCATGAAGGAAAAAAAATAGAAACAAGGGTTGAAAGAATATCTTCCAGGAACTGAAAATCACCACTTCAATGAATTTGAAATGACGATTCTGATTGTTTTACAAATTTCAAGGGTTTGCCTGTTACAGGATATGTTAATCGATGTCCAATACACTATTTCAAGTCTTTAAAATCAATGAATCTATTAAGACACTCATGAAGGAAAAGAAATAGACATAAGAGTTGAAAGAAAATCTTCCAGAGACTGAAAATCACCACTTCAATGAATTTGAAATGACGATTCTGATTGTTTTACAAATTTCAAGGGTTTCCCTGTTACAGGATATGTTAATCGATGTCCAATACACTATTTCAAGTCTTTAAAATCAATGAATCTATTAAGACACTCATGAAGGAAAAGAAATAGAAATAAGAGTTGATAGAAAATCTTCCAGGAAGTGAAAACACAACTTCAATGAATTTGAATTGACGATATAAATTGTTTTACAAATTTCAAGGGTTTCCCTGTTACAGGATATGTTAATCGATGTCCAATACACTATTTAAAGTCTTTAAAATCAATGAATCTATTAAGACACTCATGAAGGAAAAGAAATAGAAATAAGAGTTTAAAGAAAATCTTCCAGGAAGTGAAAACAAAGCTTCAACGAATTTGAAATGACGATATAAATTGTTTTACAAGTTTAAACAAATTTCTTGTTACACGATATGATAATTCGATGTCCAATACACTATTTAAAGTCTTTAAAATCAATGAATCTATTAAGACACTCATGAAGGAAAAAAAATAGAAACAAGGGTTGAAAGAATATCTTCCAGGAACTGAAAATCACCACTTCAATGAATTTGAAATGACGATTCTGATTGTTTTACAAATTTCAAGGGTTTGCCTGTTACAGGATATGTTAATCGATGTCCAATACACTATTTCAAGTCTTTAAAATCAATGAATCTATTAAGACACTCATGAAGGAAAAGAAATAGACATAAGAGTTGAAAGAAAATCTTCCAGAGACTGAAAATCACCACTTCAATGAATTTGAAATGACGATTCTGATTGTTTTACAAATTTCAAGGGTTTCCCTGTTACAGGATATGTTAATCGATGTCCAATACACTATTTCAAGTCTTTAAAATCAATGAATCTATTAAGACACTCATGAAGGAAAAGAAATAGAAATAAGAGTTTAAAGAAAATCTTCCAGGAAGTGAAAACAAAGCTTCAACGAATTTGAAATGACGATATAAATTGTTTTACAAGTTTAAACAAATTTCTTGTTACACGATATGTTAATTCGATGTCCAATACACTATTTAAAGTCTTTAAAATCAATGAATCTATTAAGACACTCATGAAGGAAAAAAAATAGAAACAAGGGTTGAAAGAATATCTTCCAGGAACTGAAAATCACCACTTCAATGAATTTGAAATGACGATTCTGATTGTTTTACAAATTTCAAGGGTTTGCCTGTTACAGGATATGTTAATCGATGTCCAATACACTATTTCAAGTCTTTAAAATCAATGAATCTATTAAGACACTCATGAAGGAAAAGAAATAGACATAAGAGTTGAAAGAAAATCTTCCAGAGACTGAAAATCACCACTTCAATGAATTTGAAATGACGATTCTGATTGTTTTACAAATTTCAAGGGTTTCCCTGTTACAGGATATGTTAATCGATGTCCAATACACTATTTCAAGTCTTTAAAATCAATGAATCTATTAAGACACTCATGAAGGAAAAGAAATAGAAATAAGAGTTGATAGAAAATCTTCCAGGAAGTGAAAACACAACTTCAATGAATTTGAATTGACGATATAAATTGTTTTACAAATTTCAAGGGTTTCCCTGTTACAGGATATGTTAATCGATGTCCAATACACTATTTAAAGTCTTTAAAATCAATGAATCTATTAAGACACTCATGAAGGAAAAGAAATAGAAATAAGAGTTTAAAGAAAATCTTCCAGGAAGTGAAAACAAAGCTTCAACGAATTTGAAATGACGATATAAATTGTTTTACAAGTTTAAACAAATTTCTTGTTACACGATATGTTAATTCGATGTCCAATACACTATTTAAAGTCTTTAAAATCAATGAATCTATTAAGACACTCATGAAGTAAAAAAAATAGAAACAAGGGTTGAAAGAATATCTTCCAGGAACTGAAAATCACCACTTCAATGAATTTGAAATGACGATTCTGATTGTTTTACAAATTTCAAGGGTTTGCCTGTTACAGGATATGTTAATCGATGTCCAATACACTATTTCAAGTCTTTAAAATCAATGAATCTATTAAGACACTCATGAAGGAAAAGAAATAGACATAAGAGTTGAAAGAAAATCTTCCAGAGACTGAAAATCACCACTTCAATGAATTTGAAATGACGATTCTGATTGTTTTACAAATTTCAAGGGTTTCCCTGTTACAGGATATGTTAATCGATGTCCAATACACTATTTCAAGTCTTTAAAATCAATGAATCTATTAAGACACTCATGAAGGAAAAGAAATAGAAATAAGAGTTGATAGAAAATCTTCCAGGAAGTGAAAACACAACTTCAATGAATTTGAATTGACGATATAAATTGTTTTACAAATTTCAAGGGTTTCCCTGTTACAGGATATGTTAATCGATGTCCAATACACTATTTAAAGTCTTTAAAATCAATGAATCTATTAAGACACTCATGAAGGAAAAGAAATAGAAATAAGAGTTTAAAGAAAATCTTCCAGGAAGTGAAAACAAAGCTTCAACGAATTTGAAATGACGATATAAATTGTTTTACAAGTTTAAACAAATTTCTTGTTACACGATATGTTAATTCGATGTCCAATACACTATTTAAAGTCTTTAAAATCAATGAATCTATTAAGACACTCATGAAGGAAAAAAAAAATAGAAACAAGGGTTGAAAGAATATCTTCCAGGAACTGAAAATCACCACTTCAATGAATTTGAAATGACGATTCTGATTGTTTTACAAATTTCAAGGGTTTCCCTGTTACAGGATATGTTAATCGATGTCCAATACACTATTTCAAGTCTTTAAAATCAATGAATCTATTAAGACACTCATGAAGGAAAAGAAATAGAAATAAGAGTTGAAAGAAAATCTTCCAGGAACTGAAAATCACCACTTCAATGAATTTGAAATGACGATTCTGATTGTTTTACAAATTTCAAGGGTTTCCCTGTTACAGGATATGTTAATCGATGTCCAATACACTATTTCAAGTCTTTAAAATCAATGAATCTATTAAGACACTCATGAAGGAAAAGAAATAGAAATAAGAGTTGATAGAAAATCTTCCAGGAAGTGAAAACACAACTTCAATGAATTTGAATTGACGATATAAATTGTTTTAAAAGATTAAACAAATTTCTTGTTACACGATATGTTAATTCGATGTCCAATACACTATTTAAAGTCTTTAAAATCAATGAATCTATTAAGACACTCATGAAGTAAAAGAAATAGAAGTAAGAGTTTAAAGAAAATCTTCCAGGAAGTGAAAACACAACTTCAATGAATTTGAAACGACGATATAAATTGTTTTACAAGTTTAAACAAATTTCTTGTTACACGATATGTTAATTCGATGTCCAATACACTATTTAAAGTCTTTAAAATCAATGAATCTATTAAGACACTCATGAAGGAAAAGAAATAGAAATAAGAGTTTAAAGAAAATCTTCCAGGAAGTGAAAACAAAGCTTCAACGAATTTGAAATGACGATATAAATTGTTTTACAAGTTTAAACAAATTTCTTGTTACACGATATGTTAATTCGATGTCCAATACACTATTTCAAGTCTTTAAAATCAATGAATCTATTAAGACACTCATGAAGGAAAAGAAATAGAAATAAGAGTTGATAGAAAATCTTCCAGGAAGTGAAAACACAACTTCAATGAATTTGAATTGACGATATAAATTGTTTTACAAATTTCAAGGGTTTCCCTGTTACAGGATATGTTAATCGATGTCCAATACACTATTTAAAGTCTTTAAAATCAATGAATCTATTAAGACACTCATGAAGGAAAAGAAATAGAAATAAGAGTTTAAAGTAAATCTTCCAGGAAGTGAAAACAAAGCTTCAACGAATTTGAAATGACGATATAAATTGTTTTACAAGTTTAAACAAATTTCTTGTTACACGATATGTTAATTCGATGTCCAATACACTATTTAAAGTCTTTAAAATCAATTAATCTATTAAGACACTCATGAAGGAAAAAAAAAAAAAACAAGTGTTGAAAGAATATCTTCCAGGAACTGAAAATCACCACTTCAATGAATTTGAAATGACGATTCTGATTGTTTTACAAATTTCAAGGGTTTCCCTGTTACAGGATATGTTAATCGATGTCCAATACACTATTTCAAGTCTTTAAAATCAATGAATCTATTAAGACACTCATGAAGGAAAAGAAATAGAAATAAGAGTTGAAAGAAAATCTTCCAGGAACTGAAAATCACCACTTCAATGAATTTGAAATGACGATTCTGATTGTTTTACAAATTTCAAGGGTTTCCCTGTTACAGGATATGTTAATCGATGTCCAATACACTATTTCAAGTCTTTAAAATCAATGAATCTATTAAGACACTCATGAAGGAAAAGAAATAGAAATAAGAGTTTAAAGAAAATCTTCCAGGAAGTGAAAACAAAGCTTCAACGAATTTGAAATGACGATATAAATTGTTTTACAAGTTTAAACAAATTTCTTGTTACACGATATGTTAATTCGATGTCCAATACACTATTTAAAGTCTTTAAAATCAATGAATCTATTAAGACACTCATGAAGTAAAAGAAATAGAAGTAAGAGTTTAAAGAAAATCTTCCAGGAAGTGAAAACACAACTTCAATGAATTTGAAACGACGATATAAATTGTTTTACAAGTTTAAACAAATTTCTTGTTACACGATATGTTAATTCGATGTCCAATACACTATTTAAAGTCTTTAAAATCAATGAATCTATTAGGACACTCATGAAGGAAAAGAAATAGAAATAAGAGTTTAAAGAAAATCTTCCAGGAAGTGAAAACAAAGCTTCAACGAATTTGAAATGACGATATAAATTGTTTTACAAGTTTAAACAAATTTCTTGTTACACGATATGTTAATTCGATGTCCAATACACTATTTCAAGTCTTTAAAATCAATGAATCTATTAAGACACTCATGAAGGAAAAGAAATAGAAATAAGAGTTGATAGAAAATCTTCCAGGAAGTGAAAACACAACTTCAATGAATTTGAATTGACGATATAAATTGTTTTAAAAGATTAAACAAATTTCTTGTTACACGATATGTTAATTCGATGTCCAATACACTATTTAAAGTCTTTAAAATCAATGAATCTATTAAGACACTCATGAAGTAAAAGAAATAGAAGTAAGAGTTTAAAGAAAATCTTCCAGGAAGTGAAAACACAACTTCAATGAATTTGAAACGACGATATAAATTGTTTTACAAGTTTAAACAAATTTCTTGTTACACGATATGTTAATTCGATGTCCAATACACTATTTAAAGTCTTTAAAATCAATGAATCTATTAAGACACTCATGAAGGAAAAGAAATAGAAATAAGAGTTTAAAGAAAATCTTCCAGGAAGTGAAAACAAAGCTTCAACGAATTTGAAATGACGATATAAATTGTTTTACAAGTTTAAACAAATTTCTTGTTACACGATATGTTAATTCGATGTCCAATACACTATTTCAAGTCTTTAAAATCAATGAATCTATTAAGACACTCATGAAGGAAAAGAAATAGAAATAAGAGTTGATAGAAAATCTTCCAGGAAGTGAAAACACAACTTCAATGAATTTGAATTGACGATATAAATTGTTTTACAAATTTCAAGGGTTTCCCTGTTACAGGATATGTTAATCGATGTCCAATACACTATTTAAAGTCTTTAAAATCAATGAATCTATTAAGACACTCATGAAGGAAAAGAAATAGAAATAAGAGTTTAAAGTAAATCTTCCAGGAAGTGAAAACAAAGCTTCAACGAATTTGAAATGACGATATAAATTGTTTTACAAGTTTAAACAAATTTCTTGTTACACGATATGTTAATTCGATGTCCAATACACTATTTAAAGTCTTTAAAATCAATTAATCTATTAAGACACTCATGAAGGAAAAAAAAAAAAAACAAGTGTTGAAAGAATATCTTCCAGGAACTGAAAATCACCACTTCAATGAATTTGAAATGACGATTCTGATTGTTTTACAAATTTCAAGGGTTTCCCTGTTACAGGATATGTTAATCGATGTCCAATACACTATTTAAAGTCTTTAAAATCAATGAATCTATTAAGACACTCATGAAGGAAAAGAAATAGAAATAAGAGTTGATAGAAAATCTTCCAGGAAGTGAAAACACAACTTCAATGAATTTGAATTGACGATATAAATTGTTTTAAAAGATTAAACAAATTTCTTGTTACACGATATGTTAATTCGATGTCCAATACACTATTTAAAGTCTTTAAAATCAATGAATCTATTAAGACACTCATGAAGTAAAAGAAATAGAAGTAAGAGTTTAAAGAAAATCTTCCAGGAAGTGAAAACACAACTTCAATGAATTTGAAACGACGATATAAATTGTTTTACAAGTTTAAACAAATTTCTTGTTACACGATATGTTAATTCGATGTCCAATACACTATTTAAAGTCTTTAAAATCAATGAATCTATTAGGACACTCATGAAGGAAAAGAAATAGAAATAAGAGTTTAAAGAAAATCTTCCAGGAAGTGAAAACAAAGCTTCAACGAATTTGAAATGACGATATAAATTGTTTTACAAGTTTAAACAAATTTCTTGTTACACGATATGTTAATTCGATGTCCAATACACTATTTAAAGTCTTTAAAATCAATTAATCTATTAAGACACTCATGAAGGAAAAAAAAAAAAAAACAAGTGTTGAAAGAATATCTTCCAGGAACTGAAAATCACCACTTCAATGAATTTGAAATGACGATTCTGATTGTTTTACAAATTTCAAGGGTTTCCCTGTTACAGGATATGTTAATCGATGTCCAATACACTATTTAAAGTCTTTAAAATCAATGAATCTATTAAGACACTCATGAAGGAAAAGAAATAGAAATAAGAGTTGATAGAAAATCTTCCAGGAAGTGAAAACACAACTTCAATGAATTTGAATTGACGATATAAATTGTTTTAAAAGATTAAACAAATTTCTTGTTACACGATATGTTAATTCGATGTCCAATACACTATTTAAAGTCTTTAAAATCAATGAATCTATTAAGACACTCATGAAGTAAAAGAAATAGAAGTAAGAGTTTAAAGAAAATCTTCCAGGAAGTGAAAACACAACTTCAATGAATTTGAAACGACGATATAAATTGTTTTACAAGTTTAAACAAATTTCTTGTTACACGATATGTTAATTCGATGTCCAATACACTATTTAAAGTCTTTAAAATCAATGAATCTATTAGGACACTCATGAAGGAAAAGAAATAGAAATAAGAGTTTAAAGAAAATCTTCCAGGAAGTGAAAACAAAGCTTCAACGAATTTGAAATGACGATATAAATTGTTTTACAAGTTTAAACAAATTTCTTGTTACACGATATGTTAATTCGATGTCCAATACACTATTTAAAGTCTTTAAAATCAATGAATCTATTAAGACACTCATGAAGGAAAAAAAAAATAGAAACAAGGGTTGAAAGAATATCTTCCAGGAACTGAAAATCACCACTTCAATGAATTTGAAATGACGATTCTGATTGTTTTACAAATTTCAAGGGTTTCCCTGTTACAGGATATGTTAATCTATGTCCAATACACTATTTCAAGTCTTTAAAATCAATGAATCTATTAAGACACTCATGAAGGAAAAGAAATAGAAATAAGAGTTGATAGAAAATCTTCCAGGAAGTGAAAACACAACTTCAATGAATTTGAATTGACGATATAAATTGTTTTACAAATTTCAAGGGTTTCCCTGTTACAGGATATGTTAATCGATGTCCAATACACTATTTAAAGTCTTTAAAATCAATGAATCTATTAAGACACTCATGAAGGAAAAGAAATAGAAATAAGAGTTTAAAGAAAATCTTCCAGGAAGTGAAAACAAAGCTTCAACGAATTTGAAATGACGATATAAATTGTTTTACAAGTTTAAACAAATTTCTTGTTACACGATATGTTAATTCGATGTCCAATACACTATTTAAAGTCTTTAAAATCAATGAATCTATTAAGACACTCATGAAGGAAAAAAAATAGAAACAAGGGTTGAAAGAATATCTTCCAGGAACTGAAAATCACCACTTCAATGAATTTGAAATGACGATTCTGATTGTTTTACAAATTTCAAGGGTTTGCCTGTTACAGGATATGTTAATCGATGTCCAATACACTATTTCAAGTCTTTAAAATCAATGAATCTATTAAGACACTCATGAAGGAAAAGAAATAGACATAAGAGTTGAAAGAAAATCTTCCAGAGACTGAAAATCACCACTTCAATGAATTTGAAATGACGATTCTGATTGTTTTACAAATTTCAAGGGTTTCCCTGTTACAGGATATGTTAATCGATGTCCAATACACTATTTCAAGTCTTTAAAATCAATGAATCTATTAAGACACTCATGAAGGAAAAGAAATAGAAATAAGAGTTGATAGAAAATCTTCCAGGAAGTGAAAACACAACTTCAATGAATTTGAATTGACGATATAAATTGTTTTACAAGTTTAAACAAATTTCTTGTTACACGATATGTTAATTCGATGTCCAATACACTATTTAAAGTCTTTAAAATCAATGAATCTATTAAGACACTCATGAAGGAAAAAAAATAGAAACAAGTGTTGAAAGAATATCTTCCAGGAACTGAAAATCACCACTTCAATGAATTTGAAATGACGATTCTGATTGTTTTACAAATTTCAAGGGTTTCCCTGTTACAGGATATGTTAATCGATGTCCAATACACTATTTAAAGTCTTTAAAATCAATGAATCTATTAAGACACTCATGAAGGAAAAGAAATAGAAATAAGAGTTGATAGAAAATCTTCCAGGAAGTGAAAACACAACTTCAATGAATTTGAATTGACGATATAAATTGTTTTAAAAGATTAAACAAATTTCTTGTTACACGATATGTTAATTCGATGTCCAATACACTATTTAAAGTCTTTAAAATCAATGAATCTATTAAGACACTCATGAAGTAAAAGAAATAGAAGTAAGAGTTTAAAGAAAATCTTCCAGGAAGTGAAAACACAACTTCAATGAATTTGAAACGACGATATAAATTGTTTTACAAGTTTAAACAAATTTCTTGTTACACGATATGTTAATTCGATGTCCAATACACTATTTAAAGTCTTTAAAATCAATGAATCTATTAGGACACTCATGAAGGAAAAGAAATAGAAATAAGAGTTTAAAGAAAATCTTCCAGGAAGTGAAAACAAAGCTTCAACGAATTTGAAATGACGATATAAATTGTTTTACAAGTTTAAACAAATTTCTTGTTACACGATATGTTAATTCGATGTCCAATACACTATTTAAAGTCTTTAAAATCAATGAATCTATTAAGACACTCATGAAGGAAAAAAAAAATAGAAACAAGGGTTGAAAGAATATCTTCCAGGAACTGAAAATCACCACTTCAATGAATTTGAAATGACGATTCTGATTGTTTTACAAATTTCAAGGGTTTCCCTGTTACAGGATATGTTAATCTATGTCCAATACACTATTTCAAGTCTTTAAAATCAATGAATCTATTAAGACACTCATGAAGGAAAAGAAATAGAAATAAGAGTTGATAGAAAATCTTCCAGGAAGTGAAAACACAACTTCAATGAATTTGAATTGACGATATAAATTGTTTTAAAAGATTAAACAAATTTCTTGTTACACGATATGTTAATTCGATGTCCAATACACTATTTAAAGTCTTTAAAATCAATGAATCTATTAAGACACTCATGAAGTAAAAGAAATAGAAGTAAGAGTTTAAAGAAAATCTTCCAGGAAGTGAAAACACAACTTCAATGAATTTGAAACGACGATATAAATTGTTTTACAAGTTTAAACAAATTTCTTGTTACACGATATGTTAATTCGATGTCCAATACACTATTTAAAGTCTTTAAAATCAATGAATCTATTAGGACACTCATGAAGGAAAAGAAATAGAAATAAGAGTTTAAAGAAAATCTTCCAGGAAGTGAAAACAAAGCTTCAACGAATTTGAAATGACGATATAAATTGTTTTACAAGTTTAAACAAATTTCTTGTTACACGATATGTTAATTCGATGTCCAATACACTATTTAAAGTCTTTAAAATCAATGAATCTATTAAGACACTCATGAAGGAAAAAAAAAATAGAAACAAGGGTTGAAAGAATATCTTCCAGGAACTGAAAATCACCACTTCAATGAATTTGAAATGACGATTCTGATTGTTTTACAAATTTCAAGGGTTTCCCTGTTACAGGATATGTTAATCTATGTCCAATACACTATTTCAAGTCTTTAAAATCAATGAATCTATTAAGACACTCATGAAGGAAAAGAAATAGAAATAAGAGTTGATAGAAAATCTTCCAGGAAGTGAAAACACAACTTCAATGAATTTGAATTGACGATATAAATTGTTTTACAAATTTCAAGGGTTTCCCTGTTACAGGATATGTTAATCGATGTCCAATACACTATTTAAAGTCTTTAAAATCAATGAATCTATTAAGACACTCATGAAGGAAAAGAAATAGAAATAAGAGTTTAAAGAAAATCTTCCAGGAAGTGAAAACAAAGCTTCAACGAATTTGAAATGACGATATAAATTGTTTTACAAGTTTAAACAAATTTCTTGTTACACGATATGTTAATTCGATGTCCAATACACTATTTAAAGTCTTTAAAATCAATGAATCTATTAAGACACTCATGAAGGAAAAAAAATAGAAACAAGGGTTGAAAGAATATCTTCCAGGAACTGAAAATCACCACTTCAATGAATTTGAAATGACGATTCTGATTGTTTTACAAATTTCAAGGGTTTGCCTGTTACAGGATATGTTAATCGATGTCCAATACACTATTTCAAGTCTTTAAAATCAATGAATCTATTAAGACACTCATGAAGGAAAAGAAATAGAAATAAGAGTTGATAGAAAATCTTCCAGGAAGTGAAAACACAACTTCAATGAATTTGAATTGACGATATAAATTGTTTTACAAATTTCAATGGTTTCCCTGTTACAGGATATGTTAATCGATGTCCAATACACTATTTAAAGTCTTTAAAATCAATGAATCTATTAAGACACTCATGAAGGAAAAGAAATAGAAATAAAAGTTTAAAGAAAATCTTCCAGGAAGTGAAAACACAACTTCAATGAATTTGAATTGACGATATAAATTGTTTTAAAAGATTAAACAAATTTCTTGTTACACGATATGTTAATTCGATGTCCAATACACTATTTAAAGTCTTTAAAATCAATGAATCTATTAAGACACTCATGAAGGAAAAAAAATAGAAACAAGTGTTGAAAGAATATCTTCCAGGAACTGAAAATCACCACTTCAATGAATTTGAAATGACGATTCTGATTGTTTTACAAATTTCAAGGGTTTCCCTGTTACAGGATATGTTAATCGATGTCCAATACACTATTTAAAGTCTTTAAAATCAATGAATCTATTAAGACACTCATGAAGGAAAAGAAATAGAAATAAGAGTTGATAGAAAATCTTCCAGGAAGTGAAAACACAACTTCAATGAATTTGAATTGACGATATAAATTGTTTTAAAAGATTAAACAAATTTCTTGTTACACGATATGTTAATTCGATGTCCAATACACTATTTAAAGTCTTTAAAATCAATGAATCTATTAAGACACTCATGAAGTAAAAGAAATAGAAGTAAGAGTTTAAAGAAAATCTTCCAGGAAGTGAAAACACAACTTCAATGAATTTGAAACGACGATATAAATTGTTTTACAAGTTTAAACAAATTTCTTGTTACACGATATGTTAATTCGATGTCCAATACACTATTTAAAGTCTTTAAAATCAATGAATCTATTAGGACACTCATGAAGGAAAAGAAATAGAAATAAGAGTTTAAAGAAAATCTTCCAGGAAGTGAAAACAAAGCTTCAACGAATTTGAAATGACGATATAAATTGTTTTACAAGTTTAAACAAATTTCTTGTTACACGATATGTTAATTCGATGTCCAATACACTATTTAAAGTCTTTAAAATCAATGAATCTATTAAGACACTCATGAAGGAAAAAAAAAATAGAAACAAGGGTTGAAAGAATATCTTCCAGGAACTGAAAATCACCACTTCAATGAATTTGAAATGACGATTCTGATTGTTTTACAAATTTCAAGGGTTTCCCTGTTACAGGATATGTTAATCTATGTCCAATACACTATTTCAAGTCTTTAAAATCAATGAATCTATTAAGACACTCATGAAGGAAAAGAAATAGAAATAAGAGTTGATAGAAAATCTTCCAGGAAGTGAAAACACAACTTCAATGAATTTGAATTGACGATATAAATTGTTTTACAAATTTCAAGGGTTTCCCTGTTACAGGATATGTTAATCGATGTCCAATACACTATTTAAAGTCTTTAAAATCAATGAATCTATTAAGACACTCATGAAGGAAAAGAAATAGAAATAAGAGTTTAAAGAAAATCTTCCAGGAAGTGAAAACAAAGCTTCAACGAATTTGAAATGACGATATAAATTGTTTTACAAGTTTAAACAAATTTCTTGTTACACGATATGTTAATTCGATGTCCAATACACTATTTAAAGTCTTTAAAATCAATGAATCTATTAAGACACTCATGAAGGAAAAAAAATAGAAACAAGGGTTGAAAGAATATCTTCCAGGAACTGAAAATCACCACTTCAATGAATTTGAAATGACGATTCTGATTGTTTTACAAATTTCAAGGGTTTGCCTGTTACAGGATATGTTAATCGATGTCCAATACACTATTTCAAGTCTTTAAAATCAATGAATCTATTAAGACACTCATGAAGGAAAAGAAATAGACATAAGAGTTGAAAGAAAATCTTCCAGAGACTGAAAATCACCACTTCAATGAATTTGAAATGACGATTCTGATTGTTTTACAAATTTCAAGGGTTTCCCTGTTACAGGATATGTTAATCGATGTCCAATACACTATTTCAAGTCTTTAAAATCAATGAATCTATTAAGACACTCATGAAGGAAAAGAAATAGAAATAAGAGTTGATAGAAAATCTTCCAGGAAGTGAAAACACAACTTCAATGAATTTGAATTGACGATATAAATTGTTTTACAAATTTCAAGGGTTTCCCTGTTACAGGATATGTTAATCGATGTCCAATACACTATTTAAAGTCTTTAAAATCAATGAATCTATTAAGACACTCATGAAGGAAAAGAAATAGAAATAAGAGTTTAAAGAAAATCTTCCAGGAAGTGAAAACAAAGCTTCAACGAATTTGAAATGACGATATAAATTGTTTTACAAGTTTAAACAAATTTCTTGTTACACGATATGATAATTCGATGTCCAATACACTATTTAAAGTCTTTAAAATCAATGAATCTATTAAGACACTCATGAAGGAAAAAAAATAGAAACAAGGGTTGAAAGAATATCTTCCAGGAACTGAAAATCACCACTTCAATGAATTTGAAATGACGATTCTGATTGTTTTACAAATTTCAAGGGTTTGCCTGTTACAGGATATGTTAATCGATGTCCAATACACTATTTCAAGTCTTTAAAATCAATGAATCTATTAAGACACTCATGAAGGAAAAGAAATAGACATAAGAGTTGAAAGAAAATCTTCCAGAGACTGAAAATCACCACTTCAATGAATTTGAAATGACGATTCTGATTGTTTTACAAATTTCAAGGGTTTCCCTGTTACAGGATATGTTAATCGATGTCCAATACACTATTTCAAGTCTTTAAAATCAATGAATCTATTAAGACACTCATGAAGGAAAAGAAATAGAAATAAGAGTTTAAAGAAAATCTTCCAGGAAGTGAAAACAAAGCTTCAACGAATTTGAAATGACGATATAAATTGTTTTACAAGTTTAAACAAATTTCTTGTTACACGATATGTTAATTCGATGTCCAATACACTATTTAAAGTCTTTAAAATCAATGAATCTATTAAGACACTCATGAAGGAAAAAAAATAGAAACAAGGGTTGAAAGAATATCTTCCAGGAACTGAAAATCACCACTTCAATGAATTTGAAATGACGATTCTGATTGTTTTACAAATTTCAAGGGTTTGCCTGTTACAGGATATGTTAATCGATGTCCAATACACTATTTCAAGTCTTTAAAATCAATGAATCTATTAAGACACTCATGAAGGAAAAGAAATAGACATAAGAGTTGAAAGAAAATCTTCCAGAGACTGAAAATCACCACTTCAATGAATTTGAAATGACGATTCTGATTGTTTTACAAATTTCAAGGGTTTCCCTGTTACAGGATATGTTAATCGATGTCCAATACACTATTTCAAGTCTTTAAAATCAATGAATCTATTAAGACACTCATGAAGGAAAAGAAATAGAAATAAGAGTTGATAGAAAATCTTCCAGGAAGTGAAAACACAACTTCAATGAATTTGAATTGACGATATAAATTGTTTTACAAATTTCAAGGGTTTCCCTGTTACAGGATATGTTAATCGATGTCCAATACACTATTTAAAGTCTTTAAAATCAATGAATCTATTAAGACACTCATGAAGGAAAAGAAATAGAAATAAGAGTTTAAAGAAAATCTTCCAGGAAGTGAAAACAAAGCTTCAACGAATTTGAAATGACGATATAAATTGTTTTACAAGTTTAAACAAATTTCTTGTTACACGATATGTTAATTCGATGTCCAATACACTATTTAAAGTCTTTAAAATCAATGAATCTATTAAGACACTCATGAAGGAAAAAAAATAGAAACAAGGGTTGAAAGAATATCTTCCAGGAACTGAAAATCACCACTTCAATGAATTTGAAATGACGATTCTGATTGTTTTACAAATTTCAAGGGTTTGCCTGTTACAGGATATGTTAATCGATGTCCAATACACTATTTCAAGTCTTTAAAATCAATGAATCTATTAAGACACTCATGAAGGAAAAGAAATAGACATAAGAGTTGAAAGAAAATCTTCCAGAGACTGAAAATCACCACTTCAATGAATTTGAAATGACGATTCTGATTGTTTTACAAATTTCAAGGGTTTCCCTGTTACAGGATATGTTAATCGATGTCCAATACACTATTTCAAGTCTTTAAAATCAATGAATCTATTAAGACACTCATGAAGGAAAAGAAATAGAAATAAGAGTTGATAGAAAATCTTCCAGGAAGTGAAAACACAACTTCAATGAATTTGAATTGACGATATAAATTGTTTTACAAATTTCAAGGGTTTCCCTGTTACAGGATATGTTAATCGATGTCCAATACACTATTTAAAGTCTTTAAAATCAATGAATCTATTAAGACACTCATGAAGGAAAAGAAATAGAAATAAAAGTTTAAAGAAAATCTTCCAGGAAGTGAAAACACAACTTCAATGAATTTGAATTGACGATATAAATTGTTTTAAAAGATTAAACAAATTTCTTGTTACACGATATGTTAATTCGATGTCCAATACACTATTTAAAGTCTTTAAAATCAATGAATCTATTAAGACACTCATGAAGGAAAAAAAATAGAAACAAGTGTTGAAAGAATATCTTCCAGGAACTGAAAATCACCACTTCAATGAATTTGAAATGACGATTCTGATTGTTTTACAAATTTCAAGGGTTTCCCTGTTACAGGATATGTTAATCGATGTCCAATACACTATTTAAAGTCTTTAAAATCAATGAATCTATTAAGACACTCATGAAGGAAAAGAAATAGAAATAAGAGTTGATAGAAAATCTTCCAGGAAGTGAAAACACAACTTCAATGAATTTGAATTGACGATATAAATTGTTTTAAAAGATTAAACAAATTTCTTGTTACACGATATGTTAATTCGATGTCCAATACACTATTTAAAGTCTTTAAAATCAATGAATCTATTAAGACACTCATGAAGTAAAAGAAATAGAAGTAAGAGTTTAAAGAAAATCTTCCAGGAAGTGAAAACACAACTTCAATGAATTTGAAACGACGATATAAATTGTTTTACAAGTTTAAACAAATTTCTTGTTACACGATATGTTAATTCGATGTCCAATACACTATTTAAAGTCTTTAAAATCAATGAATCTATTAGGACACTCATGAAGGAAAAGAAATAGAAATAAGAGTTTAAAGAAAATCTTCCAGGAAGTGAAAACAAAGCTTCAACGAATTTGAAATGACGATATAAATTGTTTTACAAGTTTAAACAAATTTCTTGTTACACGATATGTTAATTCGATGTCCAATACACTATTTAAAGTCTTTAAAATCAATGAATCTATTAAGACACTCATGAAGGAAAAAAAAAATAGAAACAAGGGTTGAAAGAATATCTTCCAGGAACTGAAAATCACCACTTCAATGAATTTGAAATGACGATTCTGATTGTTTTACAAATTTCAAGGGTTTCCCTGTTACAGGATATGTTAATCTATGTCCAATACACTATTTCAAGTCTTTAAAATCAATGAATCTATTAAGACACTCATGAAGGAAAAGAAATAGAAATAAGAGTTGATAGAAAATCTTCCAGGAAGTGAAAACACAACTTCAATGAATTTGAATTGACGATATAAATTGTTTTACAAATTTCAAGGGTTTCCCTGTTACAGGATATGTTAATCGATGTCCAATACACTATTTAAAGTCTTTAAAATCAATGAATCTATTAAGACACTCATGAAGGAAAAGAAATAGAAATAAGAGTTTAAAGAAAATCTTCCAGGAAGTGAAAACAAAGCTTCAACGAATTTGAAATGACGATATAAATTGTTTTACAAGTTTAAACAAATTTCTTGTTACACGATATGTTAATTCGATGTCCAATACACTATTTAAAGTCTTTAAAATCAATGAATCTATTAAGACACTCATGAAGGAAAAAAAATAGAAACAAGGGTTGAAAGAATATCTTCCAGGAACTGAAAATCACCACTTCAATGAATTTGAAATGACGATTCTGATTGTTTTACAAATTTCAAGGGTTTGCCTGTTACAGGATATGTTAATCGATGTCCAATACACTATTTCAAGTCTTTAAAATCAATGAATCTATTAAGACACTCATGAAGGAAAAGAAATAGACATAAGAGTTGAAAGAAAATCTTCCAGAGACTGAAAATCACCACTTCAATGAATTTGAAATGACGATTCTGATTGTTTTACAAATTTCAAGGGTTTCCCTGTTACAGGATATGTTAATCTATGTCCAATACACTATTTCAAGTCTTTAAAATCAATGAATCTATTAAGACACTCATGAAGGAAAAGAAATAGAAATAAGAGTTGATAGAAAATCTTCCAGGAAGTGAAAACACAACTTCAATGAATTTGAATTGACGATATAAATTGTTTTACAAATTTCAAGGGTTTCCCTGTTACAGGATATGTTAATCGATGTCCAATACACTATTTAAAGTCTTTAAAATCAATGAATCTATTAAGACACTCATGAAGGAAAAGAAATAGAAATAAGAGTTTAAAGAAAATCTTCCAGGAAGTGAAAACAAAGCTTCAACGAATTTGAAATGACGATATAAATTGTTTTACAAGTTTAAACAAATTTCTTGTTACACGATATGTTAATTCGATGTCCAATACACTATTTAAAGTCTTTAAAATCAATGAATCTATTAAGACACTCATGAAGGAAAAAAAATAGAAACAAGGGTTGAAAGAATATCTTCCAGGAACTGAAAATCACCACTTCAATGAATTTGAAATGACGATTCTGATTGTTTTACAAATTTCAAGGGTTTGCCTGTTACAGGATATGTTAATCGATGTCCAATACACTATTTCAAGTCTTTAAAATCAATGAATCTATTAAGACACTCATGAAGGAAAAGAAATAGACATAAGAGTTGAAAGAAAATCTTCCAGAGACTGAAAATCACCACTTCAATGAATTTGAAATGACGATTCTGATTGTTTTACAAATTTCAAGGGTTTCCCTGTTACAGGATATGTTAATCGATGTCCAATACACTATTTCAAGTCTTTAAAATCAATGAATCTATTAAGACACTCATGAAGGAAAAGAAATAGAAATAAGAGTTGATAGAAAATCTTCCAGGAAGTGAAAACACAACTTCAATGAATTTGAATTGACGATATAAATTGTTTTACAAATTTCAAGGGTTTCCCTGTTACAGGATATGTTAATCGATGTCCAATACACTATTTAAAGTCTTTAAAATCAATGAATCTATTAAGACACTCATGAAGGAAAAGAAATAGAAATAAGAGTTTAAAGAAAATCTTCCAGGAAGTGAAAACAAAGCTTCAACGAATTTGAAATGACGATATAAATTGTTTTACAAGTTTAAACAAATTTCTTGTTACACGATATGTTAATTCGATGTCCAATACACTATTTAAAGTCTTTAAAATCAATGAATCTATTAAGACACTCATGAAGGAAAAAAAATAGAAACAAGTGTTGAAAGAAAATCTTCCAGGAACTGAAAATCACCACTTCAATGAATTTGAAATGACGATTCTGATTGTTTTACAAATTTCAAGGGTTTCCCTGTTACAGGATATGTTAATCGATGTCCAATACACTATTTCAAGTCTTTAAAATCAATGAATCTTTTAAGACACTCATGAAGGAAAAGAAATAGAAATAAGAGTTGATAGAAAATCTTCCAGGAAGTGAAAACACAACTTCAATGAATTTGAATTGACGATATAAATTGTTTTACAAATTTCAAGGGTTTCCCTGTTACAGGATATGTTAATCGATGTCCAATACACTATTTAAAGTCTTTAAAATCAATGAATCTATTAAGACACTCATGAAGGAAAAGAAATAGAAATAAAAGTTTAAAGAAAATCTTCCAGGAAGTGAAAACACAACTTCAATGAATTTGAATTGACGATATAAATTGTTTTAAAAGATTAAACAAATTTCTTGTTACACGATATGTTAATTCGATGTCCAATACACTATTTAAAGTCTTTAAAATCAATGAATCTATTAAGACACTCATGAAGGAAAAAAAATAGAAACAAGTGTTGAAAGAATATCTTCCAGGAACTGAAAATCACCACTTCAATGAATTTGAAATGACGATTCTGATTGTTTTACAAATTTCAAGGGTTTCCCTGTTACAGGATATGTTAATCGATGTCCAATACACTATTTCAAGTCTTTAAAATCAATGAATCTATTAAGACACTCATGAAGGAAAAGAAATAGAAATAAGAGTTGATAGAAAATCTTCCAGGAAGTGAAAACACAACTTCAATGAATTTGAATTGACGATATAAATTGTTTTACAAATTTCAAGGGTTTCCCTGTTACAGGATATGTTAATCGATGTCCAATACACTATTTCAAGTCTTTAAAATCAATGAATCTATTAAGACACTCATGAAGGAAAAGAAATAGAAATAAGAGTTGAAAGAAAATCTTCCAGGAACTGAAAATCACCACTTCAATGAATTTGAAATGACGATTCTGATTGTTTTACAAATTTCAAGGGTTTCCCTGTTACAGGATATGTTAATCGATGTCCAATACACTATTTCAAGTCTTTAAAATCAATGAATCTATTAAGACACTCATGAAGGAAAAGAAATAGAAATAAGAGTTGATAGAAAATCTTCCAGGAAGTGAAAACACAACTTCAATGAATTTGAATTGACGATATAAATTGTTTTACAAATTTCAAGGGTTTCCCTGTTACAGGATATGTTAATCGATGTCCAATACACTATTTAAAGTCTTTAAAATCAATGAATCTATTAAGACACTCATGAAGGAAAAGAAATAGAAATAAGAGTTTAAAGAAAATCTTCCAGGAAGTGAAAACAAAGCTTCAACGAATTTGAAATGACGATATAAATTGTTTTACAAGTTTAAACAAATTTCTTGTTACACGATATGTTAATTCGATGTCCAATACACTATTTAAAGTCTTTAAAATCAATGAATCTATTAAGACACTCATGAAGGAAAAAAAATAGAAACAAGTGTTGAAAGAATATCTTCCAGGAACTGAAAATCACCACTTCAATGAATTTGAAATGACGATTCTGATTGTTTTACAAATTTCAAGGGTTTCCCTGTTACAGGATATGTTAATCGATGTCCAATACACTATTTCAAGTCTTTAAAATCAATGAATCTATTAAGACACTCATGAAGGAAAAGAAATAGAAATAAGAGTTGATAGAAAATCTTCCAGGAAGTGAAAACACAACTTCAATGAATTTGAATTGACGATATAAATTGTTTTACAAATTTCAAGGGTTTCCCTGTTACAGGATATGTTAATCGATGTCCAATACACTATTTAAAGTCTTTAAAATCAATGAATCTATTAAGACACTCATGAAGGAAAAGAAATAGAAATAAGAGTTGATAGAAAATCTTCCAGGAAGTGAAAACACAACTTCAATGAATTTGAATTGACGATATAAATTGTTTTAAAAGATTAAACAAATTTCTTGTTACACGATATGTTAATTCGATGTCCAATACACTATTTAAAGTCTTTAAAATCAATGAATCTATTAAGACACTCATGAAGGAAAAAAAATAGAAACAAGGGTTGAAAGAATATCTTCCAGGAACTGAAAATCACCACTTCAATGAATTTGAAATGACGATTCTGATTGTTTTACAAATTTCAAGGGTTTCCCTGTTACAGGATATGTTAATCGATGTCCAATACACTATTTCAAGTCTTTAAAATCAATGAATCTATTAAGACACTCATGAAGGAAAAGAAATAGAAATAAGAGTTGAAAGAAAATCTTCCAGGAACTGAAAATCACCACTTCAATGAATTTGAAATGACGATTCTGATTGTTTTACAAATTTCAAGGGTTTCCCTGTTACAGGATATGTTAATCGATGTCCAATACACTATTTCAAGTCTTTAAAATCAATGAATCTATTAAGACACTCATGAAGGAAAAGAAATAGAAATAAGAGTTGATAGAAAATCTTCCAGGAAGTGAAAACACAACTTCAATGAATTTGAATTGACGATATAAATTGTTTTACAAATTTCAAGGGTTTCCCTGTTACAGGATATGTTAATCGATGTCCAATACACTATTTAAAGTCTTTAAAATCAATGAATCTATTAAGACACTCATGAAGGAAAAGAAATAGAAATAAGAGTTTAAAGAAAATCTTCCAGGAAGTGAAAACACAGCTTCAACGAATTTGAAATGACGATATAAATTGTTTTACAAGTTTAAACAAATTTATTGTTACACGATATGTTAATTCGATGTCCAATACACTATTTAAAGTCTTTAAAATCAATGAATCTATTAAGACACTCATGAAGGAAAAGAAATAGAAATAAGAGTTGAAAGAAAATCTTCCAGGAACTGAAAATCACCACTTCAATGAATTTGAAATGACGATATAAATTGTTTTACAAGTTTAAACAAATTACTTGTTACACGATATGTTAATTCGATGTCCAACACACTATTTAAAGTCTTTAAAATCAATGAATCTATTAAGACACTCATGAAGGAAAAGAAATAGAAATAAGAGTTTAAAGAAAATCTTCCAGGAAGTGAAAACACAGCTTCAATGAATTTGAAATGACGATATAAATTGTTTTACAAGTTTAAACAAATTTCTTGTTACACGATATGTTAATTCGATGTCCAATACACTATTTCAAGTCTTTAAAATCAATGAATCTATTAAGACACTCATGAAGGAAAAGAAATAGAAATAAGGGTTGAAAGAAAATCTTCCAGGAACTGAAAATCACCACTTCAATGAATTTGAAATGACGATATAAATTGTTTTACAAGTTTAAACAAATTTCTTGTTACACGATATGTTAATTCGATGTCCAATACACTATTTAAAGTCTTTAAAATCAATGAATCTATTAAGACACTCATGAAGGAAAAGAAATAGAAATAAGAGTTTAAAGAAAATCTTCCAGGAAGTGAAAACACAACTTCAATGAATTTGAAATGACGATATAAATTGTTTTACAAGTTTAAACAAATTTCTTGTCACACGATATGTTAATTCGATGTCCAATACACTATTTCAAGTCTTTAAAATCAATGAATCTATTAAGACACTCATGAAGGAAAAGAAATAGAAATAAGAGTTTAAAGAAAATCTTCCAGGAAGTGAAAACACAACTTCAATGAATTTGAAATGACGATATAAATTGTTTTACAAGTTTAAACACATTTCTTGTTACACGATATCAATCGAAAACACAACTTCAATGAATTTGAAATGCAACCAGCCAAACTGCTTCGAATGTTTTGAATCATCTTGTTTTTTAAATCATGTAAAAATTGCATTTCTGGAATCGTTCAGAAGTCAGACCGCGCGGTCAGATTCTTTGGATTTACATCTTAGAGAGAGAACGTTCTTTTAACGGTTTGTAATGAAATTTAACAGTGAAAAAAAATAGTGACTCGATTAAATCCACATCGAGAATTTTATAGGCCAGTAATAGTCCTAATAGTTTTAGCTAACAAAGTTAGGCGAACGGTCTATTTGGTTGGATATCATGTTGCTAATTAATTCGGGCGAAATAAAAAAGAAAAAGCTAATTAATAGATATTTATTAGGTTACATCAATAATCATATGCTTCATCATTATTTCATACATTATCTTTATTTCTTCATTTCTACTTCTTAAAAGCCACCTAAACGTCACAAACGATGTTTCAATCAATGTATAGGCCAAAAGAACAATTCCCTGTGTATGTCTATTAGCTTAAAATCAGCACAAATCCGATGAATAAATTCGGATACTGAAGAGTCGATCTGCAACGTTCCCTCTGCAAATTATTCGGATACTGGCTAATGTAGACCATCACTATGGAATCCCTTAAAAAGTTACATAAACTGTCGAGGAACTTCTTTGCCATGTTACTGCCAAATATTTTTTCCGGAGATTTCATTATTATTGGTGTTAAATTTAATCTGTTTTAGTCGGTCTTTTAATTGTTTACATAATGACACAGGGCATAGCACAGCAGACGGGAAGGCAAATGGGAATGACGGCGGCACCACCAGCACCTGCCTTAAATTTGGTATCCGATTCAGAGCCGCCAGCAGAATATTTGGCAGAATACTTCATTTTGCCTTTGCCTCCACCTCCCATAGACATCGAATGCGATTGTTGCTAAAACAGATAAATTGGAATTAAGCCAAGAAACGAAATTCAAATCTGATTTTAAATAAGCTACCATTAGGAGTGGGGCATCAGGAGGTGTTTTCGTGAACATGTCGTTGGTTTCTGGTGGATAATAAACGGGAGGTCCGTTGGTACCGTTAGTGGCAGGTCTCTTGGGTGTTTCAGCGAATAAAGGTTCCTTGGGAACCAAAGTTGTTCCATTCGTTTCGTGAATTGGAGCAGAAAATGCCGTGGGATCGGCTGCCACACGAGGCGTCGACGTGAATGGCTGAGAGTTCGAATAATTGTTTTATATATTTGTCCATTCTTAATGAACAAGATCTTTACCTGGTAGGGGCCACCGTTGAACGTATCCATCAAGTCGTCCAGTTTCTTGGGAGGCGATTGGAGGCCAGGATCCATTTCTGGGCGTCTGATTGTCGGCAGAGGAGAACCACCGATCCCTCGTTGGTACATTTTAGGTTTAATGGTAGTGGGTATAGCATAAGGACTGGCAAAAGGATCCTGCAGATTTGGAATCGGCGGATTTCTCCTTACAGCCGGGTGTCGAGGAACATTACAGATGGGCTCTGAAGGCATTTCAGCTTCAGTCATGTAACCCGGGTAGTCGGGGTGAGTTTCAATTGAACAGAGCAGTTCAGGATGTGAAGGGATGAAACAATAAGGAGCGGCGTCTCGATCCTCTGGGCCCATCAATTCCGGATATTGCGGATGCGTCTGGATGTTGCACAATCCAAAAGGATGACCGGGAACGTCACAGAACGGCTCAGTTTGAGGTTCAGTCAGTGACATATAATCTGGATATCCTGGATGTCCAGGTCTTCAACGATAAAATAAAAATATTTATAATTCAGGCACTTTTCAAACGAACTATTAGTTATATGTGAAAATTACATGTTACACTTAGAAGGCATAGGACTTCGGCCGTGTTGATGGCTGGGGATTGTGCAAACCAATCCAGCAACAGCCTCAGAGAATTCAGGCAATTCCGGATGAGTAAACTTTGGATAATCTGGATGTACACGGACATTGCAGAGCAGCATTGGATGTCCAGGAACCGTGCACAATGGTAAATCGTCATTTGGTGTCGGAGTGTTAATATTGCCTTCGATTTGCACTGGCGGTTTCTTTGCCTTGAAGTCCGGAAAATCCGGATGTTCGGGGATGTTACATTTATCCAGCACATGTCCGGGTACGTTGCAGACAGTGTTGGGTTGTTGTCCAGTTGCCTTGGGGTTGCAATATTTCGGATAGTGCGGATGTCGGATGAAATTGCAAATGACGCGCGGATGCCCCTTCGGGAGGTCAATGTTGCAGATGGGCTCGATCTCGGGCGGAGGACAGCGGGAGGCGTGTTTCGGATAATCGCTGTGTTTGGGCAAGTTGCACAACAATTCCGGATGCGAGGGAACGTTGCAGATCGACTCTTTGTCCGCCGGGGGGCAGCCAGTGGCGAAATTGGGGTAATCCGGATGATGGGGATAGTTGCATAAAATGGCCGGATGAACTTTGATGTTGCAAACGGGAGTTGTTTCCTGCGATCCTGCTGGACACGGAGGTGATGCTGCGTACAAAGGGAAATTGGGGTGGCGCTCTATAAATGGCAATAAAATAGATGAGAAACTATCAATTTCAATAATAAGAAAATAAATTCACCTAAATTGCACATGGGTTGTGGATGCTTTGCAACATTACACAAGAGCCCCGATGATTCGGGAATAATCCGAAGATTGTACATTGGATAATCTTCGTGATCCTGATGAGATAAAATGTGAAACGGTTCAATGACAAAATGTTATAACGTTAATGTTAATTATTACCGGAAAATTACAGATGGGGCTATTGAGCTGCTGTTGCGAGAGTGAATGAATTCCGGCGGCCCTCATCTGCCTTTGATTGATCCTTGTGTAATCAATGACGTGATGATGGTGAGTGGCAGACGCTAAACTAGACGAGCTGATTGACATGGATTGCATTCGATTATCGGCCCCCGTTGACTGGATCGGCATTTCGGCGGATTCGGAGGTGGCAGCTTTGCTGCTGCTACTGTAACTGTAAAACTGTTGTCGACTGCTGCTAGAGCTGAAACTGTTACTTCCAACAGTTCCAGACTGCATCACTACCGGGGCAGAAGCGCCAGATGATTGGACGTGTTGAGATTGATGCGTATGCGATTGGACCATCGTCCGGGCGGATTGCTTTTCTCTGTTATCCAACACTGGAGCCTGCTGCTGGGTTGATCTAGTGGCCATTTTGCTCACAATCATCAAATCTTGAAGTGCCGAATCGATTTCATCCGCCCCATATCCCAACGGTTGTTGACCATTGGAAGACGTTTTCACGAGTTGGCTCTTTTTGACGACCGTTTCCACCTCGCCATCGACTCCGGTACCGCCGATCTTGCTAGTGCTGGTGGATTCCGACGCAAAGTTATAAGCCACACCTCGACTACTCCAAGCTTTAGCTCTCTGCAAGGGAAAAAGAGAGTTAGTCTAACCCAAAAATGTTTAAACATGAGCTGTAAGATTATTCATTTACATCCGAAACGGAGGTTGTGGCTCCTTGAAAGTCATCGTCGGATCGTCCGTCGTCGACTGACGTGGACGAAGGCATTCCCACAAGGACAGTTCCGCCGCCGTGAGTTTGGTTGGACGAGTGATACTCGCGGTATTCACGTTGCTGCTGGGAACTCTGCGATCGAACGCTGCTGATGCTGCCACCTCTCGACAAAGCTTTGCCGAACAGTCCGTCCTATATTTCAATGAAGCCAATCCATCAACTTTGATTCGGTTTTTTTTTAATTTAGGATTAGACCGACTTACGTTGTACGATCCCGTCTGAGGAATGTGTTGCTCCGGCGACTGGGACCTGGCGGCTCTGATGGAAGCAGGACTGGCCCCTTGATCCAGGGAATGATTGGACGCAATGGATGAAGTGTCAAACACCCGACGGGCACTGGATGGTGTCGTCCGGTGATGTTCTTGATGCTGACTCGTGTTGCTGGAGCTCACAGTTTGCCTCGACGATTGGTGATGAGACCCGGAAGTAACGGAATAAGAAGATGACGTGTCTTTGGCTCCCACACTCCCAGCACTTCCTTCGATCCTGCTCGCAGAAGTCCCAGCTTTCCTCTGCGGCGAGATACTCAGCTGGAGCTCATCCAGCATCCGATCTGCACGACAAATGACAGCAGTGCAATCAACAACAGTCAACACAGGCAATCCAATTTTAATTAAGATTGATGTATAGTTGTTTTTAAAAATGAGAACAGATGGTAATAAGTGAAAGTATGGAAAAGGTAATTTAACAGCGATAATACACAAAAAGAATTTGGGGATAGAAAAAAAAAGAGGGTCAAGTTGAAAGAGCAAAGAGACCGACAGACACATTCCAAGAATAGAACGTGACTCGATACAGAAAGAGCGCTATACAGCCAACATACCGACGAACGGAGGGGACGAAAACAAACCAGTAACATATATAATCAGTTAACGTACTTATTGCTATAACACTGGTATGTGTACACGAGGTTAGACAGGAGACAGGACGGACTCGAAGCGGATACTTGACGTTTCAACTAGAGCGTTATTTGCATAAACTAATTATACAAAGTCGACGCAGAGCGAGCGAGCTGCTTTCACTTTCGAGAATTGGAACCCAACTGACGAGAGATGTAGAAAAAGCAGCTTATGTAAAATCAGCCGGAAATGACGACTCGCCGAGTTAAAATGGAATGGGGATGGGTAAAGAGTTATTTTTAAAATCGGAAGGGGGGAAAATCATTACGCCATAACCATATAATCTTCGTATTTATGATGAAAGACAAAAAAAGCTATATAGCTAACCTAGCTTTTGATCCCATTCAGAGGCGGGGTATAACGGCTGATGAAGTTGTGCTCCGTGATCTTCTTCGACTTCGACTTCATCGTTATCATATCCGGAATAATGTTGTTGGCTCCACGATTGCTGGTGGCGGCTGCTGCTGCTGTTGACCGACGATGTCGAATAATGGTGCTGCTGCTGGATATCTCCCGACATCGCCATCTTATATATTCGTGTCTCACCGCCTTTAGATTATTAAACGAAATGAAATAAAATAGCAATAACAAATATAATTTGTTAAAGACAAGAATATAACGAAAGGCTAAAAAAAAACACAAAAACTAAAATTTGAGGGACCCCCTACGGAATTGTGGGTGATTCATTGTTTGCTCAAGAGCCGAAGCAAAAGATGATTGAGTTATTCATCATCGTGTTTACTATCGACCATTAGCATAATCTCACAATCAAAGCTGCATACATAAAGAGCCAGTATTTTTCAATTATCGAAAAGTTAATGAGACAAAATCATTAATCCCGATGACGCTATCGCATTTGCATAGCCCACAGGTATAATACAACGGCCCAGTGCAAACAAAAAGTCTCGGCAGCCAAAATTAAAACCGCCCCAAAGGCCTATGCATTATGGAAGATGTGATGATACAACCGCGTCGGAGAAAGAGTTGGCTGCATTGAAAATGAGTAATGAATAAGGTGCGGGTCAGCGCAGACGTCTACTGTCTGCTGGCCTTGGACATCAATCACGTAGGCCGATGCAGGAAGGGCCTCTTATTATAATTCCGGAAAGAATAAAAAAAAAATCACCTGCTGGCTTATTGTGTGCCTACATGAAGATTTGAATGAGAGGCCGTGTGCCGCGAATATTTCAACATTCAAATGAAGACGAAAGACTTTTTCTTTTTGACGGCACATTCTAACACAAACGAGAGGGCGAAATATTTCCGAAAACGGCAATTGAGTTGTATTATATTGACGATGGAATTTTCTTTTTTCCTCCTTATTCCCCCCCACGTGAGAGGGGCAACCCATAGAAAATGGGTCATCGCCTTGTCAAAAAAAAAACTGGGAAACAAAGAAACGGCTGTGCTGCTGCGGCACACGAAGAAGAAGACTATAACAGCGGCGCTCGTCGTGACGACGGAGAAAGATGCGAGGCACGCGATCTAATTTTAAACCGGGCGGGAGCGACGCGTTCGCGGGTTAGTTAATGTTACATGCGGTACACACACACAGCACAGACACAGGGGTGAGGAGCAAGGTTTTCTTCTTCGTATTCACATCTTCTTCAAATATCCATCAAAGAAAATAAAAAGGGAAACACCCTTTTTCCTTCCAACCAAAACTGAAACGAAAATTTCCAAATCTTTCTGAAAAACGGGTTCTCTCGATGATGGTCGTTTTGAATCGCCCACTTAAAACGGGAGTCTATCTGAAAGAGTCACAACCTATAACGTATATATACTATTATAGAGGCAAGGCCGTGGATACTAGATGCTTTCGCTCTCTCTTTGGGGTATACGTTTTCTTCGCTGCCTCTCTCACAGTTCAGACACACAGAGAAACAGAAGAGTCGGGCAGTCCAAGGCTATGACCAAAGATGGTCTGCACTGCCACGGGCACCGACCCGCTCTCTCTCTCTCTCCGTCTCTCTACCACAAGTAGCGCAACAAATAAATCGGGATATCTATGTGTACTTTTTCTAGATATCGTTACAGAATATCGCATCGTGATGTAATCTCTGTTCAAGCTAATTATGACGAATTTTAAAAGGAGCGCTGTAACATAATCATTTTGATCTAATGATAGAAGACTATTTACCTGTTGCGGATCAACAGCTGTGCGAGAAAGGTGATGGTTATCCAGTGACCGGTGCTAATGTGTGACGGATGGATGATAGCCGAGAAGGAGTCGGCTGGTTGAAAACGGACACTGATGGATTTATTGGCGAGAGCCGATGAAATTTCCCGTCCTGGTGGATATTAACCAACCAAATCGGCAGCAAGCGCCCAACAGAAATTCGTGAGCGGATCGAAAGAGCGGGAGGAGAGTGAGCGCTGCAACCAGCACGAGGACGAGAGAGCAACTGCCGACCCGCCAACAGATTCCTTGTCCTTTTTCTAGACGTCGTTCACAGCAGCAGCTCCATGCATCCAGCGCGTTATTCGTATACCTTGAGGAGGACGGAAAAACGAATGGAGATTGAGTAACATTTTTTGGAAAAGAGAAGATGCGCTTATTTGGCGTGTTTGATCATCGTCGAAACGAGACTTTTTGTGGCGATAAACAAACGCCTTCAGATATTAGTTCATCTACAACTCTTGGTAATAAAATGGTTTAATTTACCGTCCACAACGGAAACCTAAATAAAAGCAATAAGGAGCGCAGAACTATAGTTGTGTCTCAATAAAAATGCCCGATGAATCCTTATCCAGTCCCGACACCAGCAGCATTCCGGCCGTCGTGATTCACGCTTCCATGACGGAATAATGTAATATACGTATTATAACCGCCGGCTGATACTCCCCACAAGCGGAGGCGGCTATACATAATAGAAATGGACATCAGTTTCTCTCTCATTTTTGTTCTTAACGCATTTTCATCTTCTTTAACATCAGTTCACTTTAGTGCCGAAGTTTGGGCAACTTCGCTGTTGACTCATATCATGACAAAAGGGACAGCTGCTCGATCCTAAACAGTTCAAAGAGAAAGAATGTATAGATGAAATAGCATATTATAACCGGCTGCGGTGAAATATTTTGGAGACCTGTAATGTATGTATTGGGAATGGTTGGTGGCCAAAAGAAACTGGTCTGTCTGTCACCTAAATAACAAACTTAAATCGATAGGTAAATATTAACATTCGTGACATAAGGTCAACATTATAAATGATGGCGTTGCAAAAGTGCCACGCAAATGTGAAGGGGTTAAATGTCGGTTTTTCCTAATGGAAATAATCCACCCACTGGCGCTCATCGTGTCACGCAACATCATCCCATGTTTGGATGTTTTTATCATTGAAAAAAAAAAGAAACCCGAAAATGGCGAGGCAGGCGACAAACTTTTATTGCCGGCGCAAATGCCTGTCGGGCAATTAAAAACCTGACCGATCAATATCAAATGGCATTTGAATTTGCTGACCAATATTGAAACATACAGTCGGCCAAGGTTTATACGTATGCAGCATTTGTCTGAAATTCTTGTCTCGGGATGTCAGTCAAATTGATTCCGACCGCGGCAAGGCCAACAGGTTGCCGAAACTCTCGGCAGTCTCAGAGAGATGACGGCCCACTTTTTCGACTCTTTCACAATCAAACAGACACGCGATTTTTTGTCAAGCATTTCTCGAGTGTTTTTTTCTTTTTTTCGGGGCCGGAGAACGTGAACGTATGCAAGTGTGAACGATTGTTGAACACAGCATCAATAAGCGAATGAAAAGAGAAGGAAAGTGGGTCACGAGCTTATAGACGACCTCCGACACAAAAACATTCAAAACAAAACGAAAACTATACGAACGGCAAAAAAATTTGAAACTATTTCAAATCGGAAAGAAATATAATAATTTGATCAAATAGAACAAGAAATGTGTTTAGATGTTTTGGATCTTATATCAATGGTCCCTGACTATAGCAGCTGATGGAGAACAGGTTGGTCAACAAATTCAACCAGGTGAAAACTGAATAAAAAGAAAAAAAGAAGATGAAAAATATATAAAAACACCATCAGCAGCGTTGATTGTGAGATGGAAAGTCAAGGACGTTCAACTTTGGTGGCCTTAAGCGACGAGTCGAGCGAGATCGTGACCAGCAAACGTCACTTTCATCACGTCAGTGTTTGTTTAAAAAAACAAAAAAACAAAAAACTTTTTCTTTTCTTTTGTTTTTAAAACATTTGAAATTGCCGCGTATTGTTTCGATTGTTAATCGCGCGAAAGTTGAAATCAGTGGGCTTTTCTTTCGTCGTTTAAACAAAACGACATAGAAAGGCGTTGGCACTTTGTGTCGCGATGCCAGAGTTGACGCCCTCCAAAGTTCGTTTGGTTCGACGCATCCAAACAATTTTTAAAATTGCATCGACAGAAAATAACTGCAAACCAGGTGTGTGCACAGCAAATATATACCGAAAGGCCTAAATAACGGCTCGGTAAAAAAAAAAATGATTAGCCAACAGGTTCGAATTCCAAGAGAAATGATTTCGGGATTTCCCATATTTGGACATTAGCCGTTTTGCCCATCTTCCTCTAGACTTTTTTTTCGTATAGTGCAGTATCGACTCTATCGCCTTATTAGGTAATGTCCATAAAACTCTCGTCTCTCCCTCGGAACAATCGCAGCGGTTTCTTCTCTCTCTCTCTCTCAGTCTCAGTTATTTCGTCTCTCGCAACTCCTTATACAGTAAGGATCAATCTCAACGCATGCAACCCATGCAATACAGGTGGGCGCAGACCGATAGCCGCCCCATCATCTTTAGACGGAAGGCTGGATGATGACGTCACGGGCGCTTCGGTACCGTATGTCGTCATCCAGGTAAAACACGGCCCACATCTTATTGGATGAAAATATACATAAGCCCACGGGAGAAAACAAGTGGCAGCTGTAGACAGGAAGGCCGCCCTTAAGACAAGAAGCGAAATGATTGCGACCAAATGAGCATTGCCTTATATATTGGCGATGCAAATTATTCGCAGCTCGGCTGTTTCGAAACAGCCAGTTATATCTTGAAACTCCTGTTAGTCATCAGGTGCTGCTCTAGAAAGAAAAAAAAAGGACAGAATAAATTAATTGCGCACTAGATTTCGTGTTTGGCAATTTGATAAAAGAAAAATTTGACACCAAATATTTAAAAAAAAAATAAAAAAATATAGAAAAGGGAGTTGCAATTCCTAATTTATTAGTTTTGGGATTTTAGTTGGTATACCACCCATTTCTGATGGGCGTGGAGACTGAAGAGTCGTAAACCTAAAAAGAAAAGAGCTCGATTGTATAAATCACAAGCAAATAATAAATCACATACTGAGCGTTATTATCGTATAAAGAAAGGAGAAAATCGCCATCGTTCTCATTTTGGGTTGTGTGTGTTGCGCAATATTTGTTGACGCATTAAGGTGTACAGGCTAAATCCAGAAAAAAAGAATGACAGATATATAATTCGGTCTAAACAAACCAAACAATACGCATATTATATTACGCTACTAGATCACGATACTATTATATTTTAAATTGGACTCTATTATTGGAAAAATGGCACGATCTCCATGCAATGAGCTAATAAAACGTGTCAAAAGTAACGAAATCAGGCACGATCTTTCAAAAATGACATCCTATCCGATAATTATTGCAAATGATCCGATACATCTAGCTAAACTCGTTAAACTTACTGACGATCGAAACAGTAGAAAATGAAGCGCTCCAAAGACGTATGATTCAGTCGCTTACCTCAAGCTGTCAAGATAAGGTATAGAATACTTCCGAGTGAAAAATAATAAGGTACTGTACTGCCATTTCATTTTTAGTAAACTAATAAATTTTCTTATTCAAAGTAAATTATCATACACTCCTTAAATGTTGCAACAGTCCCTCAACAGTATTTTGTATTTGCTGAATCACAAAGAGCTTATTTAATTTTTTAAATTGCAGCATTTTTAAAAATGTCATTATTTTGGTTGTCCCTTTATTAGGTCAGACAAAAACGAATCGACCAACCCCAAATAAAAAGAATGAGTTGTTATACTTTGGTGGTTACCGTTACAATCTTGGTAATTGCATTTTCGCCGCCCAATCAATTTTCGGCTCTTTCTGCGAATACTTTTAAAAACCAACACCGCGCATCCGCCGAACGAATGGAGCCAACCGTACGGACAATTGAATTACAGGTAAATTAATTACAAATGAACTCGTTTCTGTTGTACCTTGTCATAACATTTAGAAAATGCAAGGAAATCGGGCCAGTATAATATCGTTGCAATAATTTTCAACGTCTTATTATTTCAAAGGCCCATCTCAAAGAATTGCGGGAAAAGAGGGAAATGGATGATGACGGGATCGACTTGAGCACAGAGGTTACGTACGTACGACCTCGGAGGCAAGCTCTGAAGCAGACTCCGATGATAAGTCTCTCGTCTGTTAAAAAAGATAGCTGTGGTATAGATCTTGACGTGTACCAACAACTAGAAGACAAAAAGAAAATTGTGAAAACAACAAGAACAGAGCGCAAAAGGATTGAACAATTACTTCTAAATGTAAAGGTCACGAAGGAAAGAAGGGAAGAAAATGACTTAATACTACAAAAACAGGAAAGCGATACAACAAAGCAAATTGAAATTCTTATGCAAGAGATCAATAAGATCACTGATGAAGGGGACGCTCAACTCCAATCTGAGAAGGATAAGACGAATAACGCAGTCTCAGTCCTGCAAACTCAAATCGATAATGAATTGAAAACGACTAAAAATACGGAAGATTTGTCTGAATTGAGAGCTCAAGTCGTTAGGACGACCAGCGATGTCAATGAACAACAAAAAATGAATGACGAGATGAAGTCACAAAAAGATTTTGAAGAATCCCGAAAACAGATTGTCGTACAACAATATGATACCTGCATAAAAATGTTAGCAGATTTGAAAGATATGCAGAACAATTTTGACGGAAACCAGGTTATACAGATTAAAAGAAACGATATTCGTCAAAATGATGAATTGCTTGGTAGTAAAAGGGACTGTTGTAAGCAGAAAGGATGTGACGTATATGCCCTCGAATTACGTGTGTAATAAGAACTTGAAATAAGAATCGGTTCTGTTTAATGATGCCAGCACGTCCCCCCCCCCTCAAAAAAACAAACAAATTAAAACAAAAATAAATAAACTTTAAGCTTTAACTTTTAAATTAGTTCTTATAGCTTACATTTTTTTTCTCTCCATATTGGTTTGTATCATTCGTGCTGCTCGTGAAATTTGGAAATACATTGGATTTGGACAAAATGCAAAGTCTTAATTTTAAGATCTGAAATAAGATTCTCCTACAGAATACGAATTCACCATTTCTAAGCCTGTCCAGAATGTTCTAATGAATTACTTTACCTAGAATTTGCCATGCTGCTTGGATTGGTTATAATTTGTAAATTATACGTTGTTCAGTTGTTGCCTGGTTGAAGGGTTGAATACTTGAATTGTAAGTAAACTCAGGTAAAGGTAAAGTGTCAACAGCGTCAATTATGCGAAATTTTCCAATTTATTTGAATTTTCAAGTTTTTCCTAAATTTTATTTGTATGATTATGTAATGTGTATGGCATAAGAATGGCATTAATGTAAACGATTCGTTGATTCTATCGAGAGTATTTGGTTCCAACCTCAAAGTGGGGAATTTCTATAAGATATTGCTTAAACATTACAGACAGATGGGAGCCTAGGCAACAGGTTAATCATACAAGAATTGAAACACGGTCCATCCAGTTAAGCGGTTGGAGCGGCGCACTAGAGTGTATAGGTTTTAATCGAAAAAGTACGACTGGAGGAAGCTACTGGAGACGTTGCCTGTGTAGACTGGTGAGTAGTTGTAAATCAAGTAACTCTCCTCTTCACGTCTCGAAGAAAACCGATGTTGACTCTTACGAGCTGTTGATGAAATACACAATTAATAACATTGATTATCAATTGGATATGGAGGAAAAAAGAACAGTTATGATTACCTTGACTGACGAAGAAATCGGCGAAATACAGGCCGGCCTTGACTGCACCCGGCGAGTGCGGCACCGAAGTCAAATTGGCGCCCCATTCGTAGACGTTCTTCTCCGGATGGAATTGCACGCCCCAAATGGGATAGTTGACGGCTTCGATGGTGGCCACAAACTCCAGACCGTTGTCATCCGTCGAGGTGGCCAGAGGTCTGTAAAATTTGTCCAGGTTCGACATCGTCAGGTTCTCTCTCGTCATGCACCAGTGATGGAAATTCGACGTCGATTTCTCCTTGCTCAGCGTTTTCAGTACGCCATCCGGCGCTCTTTGGTACAGGTGACTAGTAGAGGCATCTGACAATCGTAAAATTAAAGAATAATTCAACCTAGCTCTCTTTTAAAAATGTTTTGAATTCAAATTACACCTGGAAGAAATTTTAGGGTCGAAGCTCGATTGTAAGATTCGCAGGAAGTTAGATAATTCATTTTGGCTGCCGATAGATAGAGAAGCAATTCAAAGCCCAAACAGGTGCCCCATACCGGGAAGAAATCTCCGTTGTTGTTAGCCTCGATGGACAGATCGTATAATATGGAACCAGCTCTGCCGTAACCGGATGTCACCAGACTAGACCCACCACCAGGAATGAGCAATCTGTATTTTAAAAAAATGAATAATAATGAAAATAACTCTATTAAAATATTATTTTCAAATAAGAGGATTTAATACCCGTTGATGGAGTTAAAGATGGCCTTGTAATAGGAATCCGGTTGATTGATTCTGCGTTTATTTTACGGTAGAGTTAAGTTTTAAAAAATGTTAAGTCATAACATTAAAAAAAAATACCTTATGGGGACAACTCGAGCACCCTGACCTTCCAACCATTTGACATATGACGCAGCAATGTAACTCACACTTTCCGGCGAAACGGAGGCCATGGACTTTGAAAGCTCTTGTGATAAGATTCCTAGATAATTCAAATAGAATTTATTCTTGTCTCAGTCTCGCACGAGCCAAAATGAAAGCAATATAGATTTCCCTTACCGATAATTGGGCGATTGTTGTTGACGTTGTACCGGATGCTGTTGGGATGGAGCCGAGTAGTTCGTTGAACCGGAATACTCCTGGGGTTGGCGAGAACATCGACTGTCATTAAATATAGCACTAGAGCCGCCAACCCGAAATGAGAACACATTCCTGACATCTCGACACTTTGGGCAGCAGACTCAGACTGCTGGAGTGCTGCAACGCCGAAACAAATAACAACTGCTGAGTTGGCCGGTCAAAAGTCGGAGTCCATTTTTTTTTTTTTTAATACTCGGTAGGATTGAATGTCTCGTGGGGTTTTGCATTTCATGCGATTGTTTATCTTGGGAGAATGCACTGTATAATTTCTATGTCTGTGATATAGTGTCTGATTTGAATGGAATTGATTTACATCATTTTCCCAATCGTCGGACAGCAATGTAGCAAGCCTTTTTCGATATTGGTCTAATGTAAATAGTTCAATGTCTCAACAGCAAGCCTCTTGCCCATACTTACTAAAATGGCGCCACTAAATTTGAATGCCGTAAATCGCGCAAGCGTCATTGGCTATCGCACTGGGATGAAATTGCGTAAGAGTAAATAATGGAAGAGACGATACAATTTATGATATTTCCAAGTAGGCGAAATGACAAGTAAGTTCATAAATATGAATAAAAATGAAAAAATTGTTGAAATTACGTGAAAAATTCCCGATAAAGAAAAACATTACTTTGACAAATTGTTTAACAAGTTCCCAAGTTGCCAGCAACAGCTATCAAATATTCTCTTGTAAAATTATTACGTACGTGGTACATTAATTCGATATTTAAGCAGTTTGACATTAAAAAAAGATAATAGCTTATACAGCACGCGAAAGCACGCGCATCAAAATAAATCTTACAAATAGAATGCAATAATTAATTAGTCAATGTCATATGAGCACCATGATATGAGTGTCAGTGATTTGGAACAATGATGTCATTACGTATTATCTTCTGGACCTAGACGTCGCATATAGAAAATGAGTTTATATATACCCAAAAAGAAAAAAAGATTTGCAATTTAGACATGCGTTCTATCATTCTAATTGCTAGAAATGACAAAACAGCATCTTATATTTTTTGTTTATGTGTTAATTTGTTCATGGAAAATGAACATGTCACGTCTCATTGTATTGAAAGTTAAATCATTCAAGTTGAATATGATTCAATTTCATGTCAGACAGTCTGATATCGTGATTGCGCCATGTAACAACTGGCGCTCAAAAAGACAAAAGCCACGAAAAAGAGGATCGAGTAGCCAAAGGGGGGGATCCACCGACCTATAAAAGGACCACCACCCAAAATATTGAGGTGTTAGTTGTCTGGAACGGTCTGGAAGCATCGTATTTATACCCATTCCGTATTTATCCCTGGATTTTACTCGATTTGATTTTATTATTTGTTTAATTATTCCTTCAATTCCATCAGTTTATAATTCAATATGTGTGTGAGGTAATTATTCGTTCAACTCTTTAACTGTGTAAATTGAAATATTTCATGGAATTTCATCGCTGTGTGTTTGTGTTTTGTGCTAAATTGTCTTTGTGATTTGATTTAACAGATTCTGTGTCATTGTATTGCTGAATGTCGTCGTGTCCTGTGTGTTTGGTGCCAGTGTAGCTCTCCATCTCGTCAATTCCTCAGTCAAACTCTATAACGTCACGTTTGTGGACAACTCAACCAAATCTGTGCTGAATGTGAGTGAATCTATTAGTGCTCTCAACATTCGAGATGAGGACGTAATTCTTAATTTTTCACAATTCTTATTTACTTTTCCAATAAATGTTGTTATCTATGTCTTTTTTATTGGCTAATACAGGATGCTGAGGATTTCAATCTCCCATTTAAATTGACGTTCGATAACGCCACCAACTTGGATAGTTCTACAACGGACGAAGCCGGAAATGGAAGCGGAAACAACTTTACCACCCGGGACAACCCTTCACCACCTCCTTCCGTGGCGCCTGAAAATGTCGACGTTCAACTGAAGGTAATTGTTTCTAAATGGATTAGATAGACAAAGACACTTATTTAAATTTCTGATTTAATTTAGAGCCTAGAATCTAACGTTACTGACGATTTATCCACTGCCAACTCTACCCTGAATTCAACATCCAAGTTGTCGCCTCAAAATGATGTTATGGATAAACGTGAATTGTTTGATATTGATATTGGTAGTATTATAACAATTAATTTCGGTTAAATTTAATTCACGGCATGTGCACTATTTGATTTCTTGTTGAAGACGTTTTTCCCTTCGTTCCAGACGACGTTCTTCCCTTGGTCCTATCAAAATAGTTTCTGTGGTAGGCCTATTGTAAATTTGTAGCCTATATGGATTGTTTGTCCGAATCGTTAATTGTGTACACATTTTAAATGTCGAGTAAATTTCTTAAAATATACAAAAGTATTTAAAATATCGTATAATTAACAACTTCGTTGACTAATACGCTGTAATAGCAAAATCAAATGATTATAAATAATTTAAATTCAAAAATGTCCTATTTCGAACATCGTAGGATATCGAAGGAGACAATAACACTATATTATTTGCAGGACTTGCTATTGTGTCCTTTCAGGAACCAAGTACATATAGGGGAAGACATAGAGAAGACATAGATTATACGTAGATTACTTCTGAATCTTGGAAATAGGGATCAACTTATACACGACACAGTCCCAGTCCCACATATCACATACGTACTACCACTACTACCTTGAGTGATTTTGCGCAGTGTGATGGAATATAGGGTTAGCGCCAAAGTATATAATATGTTCAATCACGTAATTTACGTTAGACCCTTTCCCCTTAGTATCTGCTCATCAGTAGGTTCTGCTTAGAATTTAAACTCTAATCGCAGTGATTGGCCAAAAGTCGTACTCACAATTCAAAACTCATTTGGTCATTGCCCTCATTGGTGTATAAAGCTCGAAACGAGTCGACTTGTAACTTACCTTGCTCAATAATAAGAAAACAACACGTCCAAACATGTCTGCGATTTCAAGCCTGTATTAATGAGGGTCACCTGCAAACCAGCAACTAATTAGAGGGGGAATGCAAAGCACATGATGAGTTGATTGCATCAGAAGCCGTGATGAGTTGGACATTTTCATACTGGATAAATCGGGATGAGGTGAACGACAGAAGCTCTGACGAAGTTCAAGCGGTACGATTATAATATTTGCGTTGCCAAAAGACATATTTGCGCAAATAACGGTGAATCTGTTAAAAAAATATTATAATCTAATCATATCCGTTGTTTTTTAAGGTCGAGATAAAGCTATCATTTAGTTACTCATCCGGAAGAGACTTATTTTTATTCAATCGACTGCAACCGGAAATGTTCATTCCTTTTGTGACTCGTATCACTCGTTGCATTGCCGGATAATAATCAAACATCTTACATCGACTATTAAATAATAATCCTGCCAACCGATATCAACTGGTTATTGCATAAATCAATCACGGAATGTCCATAATAAACGATGTTACAACTTTAAGGTAGGGAGGGGTTAGTTATTTTTGTAAGTGTGGGGGAACCGGGGAAGGGTCCAGAAAATTGGAAATCGAAAAAGGAAAATATGAAAAAAGAGAACGAAATTTCAAAAGAAACTTGTGTAGAAATTTATTCAAATTCGGGCGGGAGGGGTCTGAAAATAAGACGCCATTAAAGGGAGAGAGTAACTTTTTGTGACTACCTGTGACGAGAGGGGGTTAGGGGATCAAAACATTTGGACGATTTCGTTTCCAAACCGAAAAACTATTCCTCTACTATAACCCCCCAAAAATTTAATTTTTGAACGTCTTCATTTGCTTTGTTTCGACTAAGTATATTTTAAAAAACAAAAAAAACATAGAATCATTACACAGTAAGCTGTTGGTAGCCAACAGATCGTTTCAATGGGCAAGCACAATATTTACCTCAAAGTAAACCTAATTTCATTATTCATAACCGATGGCGCTCATTTAATACGAACGGGGCAGGGCACCCGGAGTCGAGCCGGGGACAGCCCGATCTACAGCCAGATCTATGTCTCTGCCACTGAGCTATACCATACCCTCACTAACAACTACTCAGAAATGCTGGTCAAAATTTGTTTCCGGTTTTTCAAGTCTGTCACTAAATTCTCAGTCACAATTTTGTAAGCATTGACTAGCGGGAACGGGGTTGGAGTGGGGTGGGATTTTGCTATCAATAAATCACCTAAGAATGAAATATGAATCCGTATAATGGTATTACGTTTATAACGATTGCGTAGGCACTAGGCAGTCTGCATTTTCCTAATTCGTTCCAGCAATCACAGAACCGGAAATAACAGTGAAACTAATCAAACGTTTTCTGAATAATAATCGCGCTACATTTCTGATTGACGGTTGCTATAAAACACGGTAGTCAAATAAGAGTGAAACGTTTTATTGACCCAATATTCCACAGCAATTCACTCGGAAGCTGCAAAGAATGTTGGCGGTATGTACATATTATATCCAAGGGTGAAATTGTTGACTGTTGAAATGATTTACAGGACACCGGCGGCTTTGAGGTCGGCGAGTATCTTGACGACGTGCTCGGGCATGGGAGGCGGAGTAGGCAAATGGTCACCAGTTGCCTGGAAACCGTTCTCATCGGCGGTCCAGTTGACGGTGATGACGACTCCGTCCGGAGAAGTGTACGAGTAAGATCCCTTGGACACGGTCCCGATATCCTCCGGTTTGGGACCCACTTGTTTCTGGCTGCCACTCTCAGACACTTTGGTCCCATCGGCAGACTCGAAACTGATTTTGACAGCACATTTGTATTAAATTATTAGGAAATGACATTAGAATATTAATAATAAAAGCATTAATAATATTAAATCTTACTCGAAGGAGTAGCTGCCGTCTGCGTTCACTTGGCTATTGGACGACACAATTTCGATGGGCTTCTTATCTCCTTGAGGAGCGGCGAGAGCCACGGCCAAGAAAGTGAGAGCGACGATCTGATAATTATATAACATTCAAGTATTATTTAAATTTGATAACATTAAATAAGTGAATTATTAACTTACGAATTTCATTTTTGTTGTTATTGGGTTGTTCTGAGCTGCTCTTCTGAAGACAGTTGAGAGAATTGTGTGAAGATGTTTCCGACACCGACCGTCTTTTATATTTTCCACTGGCATGCAAATGATTGGGAGACCTTACCTATAGTTCCCTTCTTCTTCTTCTTCAGCTGCTGGAGGCGTCATGTTAAAATGGGTGAAAGGAGAAATCAACAGCTATCTTATGGAAGCTTCCCCCCAAAAAATCAAATTTTATTGTTTGATGTAATAGGAAGAGTTCTTCAGGGTCGAATTTGACTTTTACTTCACTTTCCCACTACCACATTACATCGGTGCGCTAGTCATATCTGTGCCAAAAAAACACAAAGAGCCGAACCGCATACGTACAAGAAATGGTGGGGACGTTTAAGGTCTTGTATGATGAAGGTCTTTCCAATCAGTTCTGAATAAATAAAAGAACGAAGAGAATCCCTGCACAAAATAAAAGCTATTCCGGCCACTGTCGTCCACTGACAACTGAACCGGTATGTTCCATTGAGAATTGCGGGGATGAACATTCTGTTGCCCTTTGAAGTGTAAACTCTGTTCACAATTGGATCTTACGTAAGAACGTTCGATTCGTCGAACGTATATTAAATATTAATAAGTTAATTTATTACCGTTCCTATACAAAATGCGAGCGATATTATCATTTACGTCTTTAGAAGATTTAAAAAAAAATTGATTAAATCTTCTTCTTCCAGGCGTTGTGGTTATGGGGATGGACGTCGTTGTAGGGATATTTGTCGTCATTGTGGGAGATACGGTTGTCTCCTCCACCGTTTTCCCGTCAGACTGTCTAGTCAAGGTGGTAACGAACATCGGCGATTGCGTCGTTGTGCACTTGTGCTGGCCATCATCTCCGTTGTCTGCTCAACTGCTGGGTTGAATGGTTCCACTGATAGCTGCATTCGACCGACGAAGACATTTTCAAATGAGCAAGAAAAAAAGTTTTTAGTTATAAGCTAGTTAACGAAACAATTTTTGCACTATAAAAAATGTGATCACATTTGAAATGCCATCACGTTGCGTTTTCGGTACTGAAGTCCACTTGCAATCGAAAAAACAACAGGGTAGAGCGCAGGTCGTTGAGAATGATAAACCGAATCGCATTGTCCCGTGAAGTATAAACTCTGTCTGCTGCAGGATTGAGACCGTGTTCATAAACGGGGCAGGTCTGAAATTTATTTTGAAAAAAAAAAAAATATTATTTGGGTTGGCAAGAAAATGTTTATATTTGTCTTCAGTTGATTCAATTTGGATTAAAGAAATAATGGAATGGCTTAAAATTTGCACCACCCCCCCCCCCCCCTCTTTAGGTCAAAATGTTTTTGTTTTATCGAACTAGCGCGACGACCATTTTGTTTTTCCTCTTTTTTCCTCGCCCATCCCCCTGTTTCGAGAATGAAAATGTTTTCAGCCGCCATCATGGATTTCCATCGCGCGGGTTTTTTAAAAAAGAAAGAACTTGAGTAATTTCATTTCTCGACGAAGCGCAGAAGCCAGAGTTGCGCAGGGTTGGAACTGCCAGCGGCGAATTAGCGTTTTGAATATATTTAATACGACTTCCAATAAACACGCATTAGTTCCAAAGAAGTGGATTCAAGTTTCCTACATCCTGCACATTCCACCCACAGCTGGTCACCAACTTGCTCCTGCTGCACTATACATTAATGTTCATGTGGCTGGTTGCAGTTTAGTTCATCCGAGCAGAACAAATCAGGTATATAGGAAATCCAATTTTCTTCGAGCTGCACTGGGAGCTGTGCGATATCCAACGAAATATATCAGTGTAAAACGTAAAAACGAACATGCCACGTCCGCGGCTTTTCAAAGGCTTTGCGCGATTGTAATCTACCGATTGCTCAAAAGGATTTAGGATATATAGCAGAGATTAGCATCTCTGCTATAGAAGGAAAGACGACCCAAATTCTCACATCCTGCTTGACTCCCAAGTTCGTAAAATAAAACCCAATGCAATATACGGACAAAAAAGTCGACACGGAATTCACGCAACCATAATTGATTTAACTTAGCATGAAGGAAACATATGGGACGCATCTGTTGTGATGACGAAAAATGTTGAAAAATATTGTTATATGAAATTGCAGACCAAAACAAATCTTATTTAAGTTTGTTGTGGGCCAAAGAGAAAAATTTAATTAATTTACACAAGAGTTTGTCCGGAATTGTGTTGTTTGTCCGGATGGCCAGATTTTGGGCTTGTAGCATAGACATGCAGCCACATGCCGTTGAGTTCAAAGACTTTTACATCGACTGTACAATGTCTTGTTACTCGGACTCTTGTTGCTATTAAATTTATCTTTAAAAATTAAAATAGTAAAAAATATAGAAACGTTTGTTTGAATCCGCGCAAGGCATTCGGATAATTGAAGTAAATCAAAGTTGCAAGCCTACGGCGAGGAATGAAAAGAGCTCGGACAATATATAGGGAGATGTGTTTAATGCATCGAGATAGCAATAAGAAATGGACAAAGGTCAAAAATGGATTTCAAGAAAAAATCTTTCAAGGGGCTGAAACAATAAAACCTGAAAATAAAAATTTCAATTCTGGAAGAAGGGGGAAAACATGAGAAGAAAGAGCTTGGCGCAGGCGAAATGGAATAGGTTATATCTATCGGCAGCCATAAAGATCTTCCCTCATCAGAAGATTCGCTCGTCGTTCTATACTCCGTCAAGATATGAATGGGGGAGGGAGCACAGAATGAACAGTGTGGAACAGCAATCGATTAGATTTTCCACGCCTGTCTCATCATCAGATCAAAGTAGGCGTCGTGATCAATCGACGAGCTGACTCCGGCGTAATAGTCTAGAAATTCGTCGTACGTCACCTAATTTTTTAACAAAATGATTAACATTAAGTCAACTGACATAACATGCCACACAATAAGACGGTTGAATCATTACCATTCCATCGATTGAACCGTTTGATTCGAAATTAGCGAGGAACTTTTTGAGAATTTGCTCTTCAGTCTCTTCTCCGCTGTAATTTAAAAAAAAATGATGACGTAAATACCAAATTTAGATATTAAATTTGATCAATTGACTGACCTCAAATATCTTGGATTGTGTTTGACATTGTAGACGCCATTCAAATCTTCGAGAGTAACGATTGCGTCTCCAGTTCGGTCGAGTTTTTTAAAAGCTTCCGCAATGACTCGCTTGCGCCCTTCCGACATGGGCGGCTGAAAAAAGATAATCACAAAAAAATAAGTGGGTTAGTTTATAAATAGAAAATTAAATAAATTTAACTATGGCAACAGACCCGTATAGCTTTCAGAAATTCGTTGATACACACGGATCCGGAACCGTCCTTGTCAAAAGCATCAAAGAGTGCGCGACTTCCATCTTCAGTCTAAATGAATTGAAAATAAATCAAATAATTAAAATAAATAATAAAAAAAAATATGAAACATTAAATAAGAATATGTACCTTGACGCCGCTTTCTTCAATTCCTTTGCGGAATTCTTCGTAGCACAGCGAGCGATTTCCATCGTCATCCATGCGACGGAATACCCTTCGTTCAACAAATGAAATTCCGTTAGACACGACAAGGTTAAACGAATGAAATTCAAGCTCGGTACAAATCATCGATTATTGATCCAAAGGATGTAAAGGTCGGTGTACTGAAGACGATGTTAATATACGTCTAGACTGCTGATGCTGACACAGTTTCGTTTAATGATTATTATCGATCTGTTTTTAGGATGTATTCTTTTCGTTTTTGATTAGGATGCAAGACGGTTGCCAGAACAGGAAATCAGCTTATATCTAATTAACTTTCACTCTCCAATATCCTAGTTCTTATGTTACTACAATTGATTGGTTTCGTCCCTTTATAGGACGTCGATAACAATCAAAGTTGCGGCAGGATCCACAGGTAAATTGATCGCATTTGAAGTAACTAGAGTCGTCGATTAATTGATCAAAAGCACCGCATCATTAAATAATTACATACCAAACTAGATAAAAATGACAATGTAAAAACATTCCAGTCTGTTTGTTAAAAAATTGTTTTGGTTGATATTTCATTCAAAAGTTAAAGTTAAGGGGAAGTTAAGGACGGATTCTCCTTTTCGTTCTAGGCTTTTCAGTGGATAATTCATTATTTCGGAATATTTGTCATCATTCTCTTTTGCGATGTCATCAGTCACTGTCAGTTATAAAGTGGCGACTAGTCTACGAATTTTTAAACTTGGCAAATCGTATATAGCGGCCAAATAATAATAATAAGTGGCCAGTTAGCTGACGGTTGTACGCGATGATGATTGCCTCACTCAGCTCGTCTCTGTTGGCCGTCATCAGTGTGAACCCTGTCCCTCTCCTCCCGCACGCACCCGGACGTTGGCGATCGATCGGTGCTGAGGGGTGTCTATCTCTGCGTGCGGTTGGAGCAGGATATACTACATAGCACGGAAAAACCTTCGATCGATTTCAGAAAGAGTTACCACGCCTTTAGGCACACTTTTACACTGTCTTTACAACCAAAAGTATTTATAAAATGGAATCCCGCAAGCAGTAAAAACGTGAGAAATCATGAAATAAATCACGAAAAAAGCGAATCATATCTAAAGATAGACACGAATAAAACTATGCGAGAAAGAGACAGACGAATAATAATACTCTCGACAGCAGTACGATTCGGATAGAAGCGCGGGGGCGTTGTTTGATGTTGTGGGATGGCCGCTGTCGCGAAACGTTCAAAAAGAAAAGAAAACGGAACTCGGTGAATCACGAATGACGACACGCACGCACCCAGCAGACACAGCCATAGACTTGACGCACGATTTCTCAGAGTATAGTCGAGAAAATCTTCTTGAATGCATCATTTCACGTCTTCTTTTATTTTTTTGACTTCCCTCAGGTTGGATGACATGAATAAATTGCCTTACTAGTCCCCCCCACCAAATTCCTCCTTCTTTTTTCCTCCCAACGCCCAAAAGGGTTTGGCACCATCCAAAATGGAGGTGTATTTACCAGCAGCAAGATATGGCCCTCAAAAACCCAACTGCTGACGTTGTTGTTGCTCTTCTACACTACCAGCAGCAGCAGCAGCAGTTTCGTACATACACACACACACACACCGGGAAATGGCTGCTGCTGCTGCCAGGGCCGCATGACATCATGGCCCGTCTATGTTGATTGCATCTAGACTGTAGTTATATAGTTGTATGTCTGTGTATTTCCAACGCCTCGCAGCAGGAAATGGTCGTGGGCCATTAACTGGATTGAAAAGCGGCAATTATATTTAGAGGGGAGAGAGAAAGCTATACGAAAAAGGAGGTGGGTGCCAACCACGTCAAACACGTACTACCCCGATATCTCTCGACTGCCGACCAAATAATAATCTAACAATATACAGCCGGGACCGCATATAACACTATAACTAACTAAAACTAACTCGTAAGGGGGAAAAGTATTCGATTGTTTGGCCAGGCTGTTGAAATATTCACCAGGGAAAGTCGACCAATCGAGACAATACATAACGCCTTAAGACAAATCAAGATAATGTAATATTCTTTGAGTATTTACTTACTTGCCAAATCCGATAATGCCGGTGGCTCCGCGAGCCAGGAGTTGACAACGAAGCTTCTCTACTCGTTTAAAAAACAAATCAAAGTTAGGCAAAAATTATGAATTCAAATGCAGCACGTCATTTACACGCAATGATATTCATTTCGATGAAGAAATTAAAATGAACTTTTGCTAACAAAATAAAATAAAAACGAGAGAGAGCGAGTACATACCAAGTGGATCCTGCGCCATGGTTTGTTGGCGTTTGGCTTTCGACATCATTTCGGCTTCGTTGCGAGAGTTGGCCGTCAGAGGCCGGCTCATTTTCGGGAGGGATGGCTGGCAGCAGCAGCGACGCCAGCGACGCCAGCGACGGACTTTCTCTTTTTTCTATCCCACGACCGAGTTGCGGTTTTTCTTCCACCCACGCAGAGCAACTCTCTTTTTTTTCCTTGATGTAGAACGGCTTTTTCTCTCTCTATCGCTCTTATCCTCCCGCACACGAGTGATTCAACCGATTCGAGATACACAAAACTGCTCGTATGTTATGTAATGAAATCTGTCGCACTGGGGAATTAACAATTGGACAGCAAACGGCAATCAAGAATAAAGGTGACCACACCGTCCGTTGTCCAAGTGAATAACTGGTAGCCTTTTCTTTTCTATCTGAGATTGGTCGTTTTTTAGTTGTTTGTTGATTCGTTCGTTCTTTTTCTTTTTTTCTTTCCGGTTTGGCTAGACCGGAGTCGGCGCGGTCGGGAGTTGTTGTTGCCACACACACGAATGGTATTCTCTTTTTCACTCCCGTATTCTTTTTGGGGGGCTACTTAAACTAAAATAGGACTATTGCGTCAATTTGATTTGCTCGTCTCGTCTTACCACAGCAGTAATAATATTTTCGCTTCTTTTTGTCAAATTTTGACCATCCGGCGAATGTGTGTGCCGTAAAAATTGCTCAACACGAAATTCGGAACGGCAGACGGCCGTGAGACAAGCCATCAACTCACGCACGGGGAAACACACAAATTGGGAAATATGTATAAGATTGGGGGGGCTATTCGGCACTTCTTTTTTTTTGTCCTTCAAGAATACAGGCTCGTGAAAATCGTGGGGAGGAATGACGACGAGCTTCCGGCCAAAAACCAACCCTCCCGGAACGGACGAGAAAAGTAAAAAAAAACCCCGAAGAAAATTTGACCGTCCTTGGCGCTATCCACAATGTAGACTAGCTGTGTTATTTGATATAACTCCTCGTCAACAGCGACGCAGTGTATAGCTAGTAGACTCAAACACACATGTTTAAATATGTACCATATATAGGAAACGTCGCGGCGCAGCAACCGAAAACAATGTTTATAGCACACACACACACGGCGCAGCCCAGTCCAAACACATGGCCTTTGTCAAAAGGGAGTTGCCATAGCAACTGGCAGTCCTATGTGTGTGTTGTACAGCAGCTCCGCCTGTCTATACAAACAAGGTCTAGCGCAGTATAGTATAGAGTCTACCATTTGGCAGCGGCTGACGGCCGCCAGTCCCAATCGTATTCATTTATTTCTCAACGAAATAAGCCAGCAGTTGATTATTATTTTCATTTTAAAGTTGTTGATATATCTGAATGATGTAGCAACTAAACGAGGACGCCCGAAACTGCCATGACTATCGTTTTAGAATAGCCGACAAGTCCTTGGAAATGTTATTCGTTTTGATTGCGGTTGCAATAACCAACAGCAGAAGAAGGAGGACTCACGAATTTTTTCTTACCTGGCCGACCATTTTTGAAAGGCCGTGGACGTCTAATATTAATTTTAAATCTCGTTATTTATTTTTATTATTCGAGTTTTAATTTGTTGTCCGATTTTTACCTTGTCGTCAGCGGATTGTGTGTGTCCTTCGGCTTAAAAGGTGACGCTGGACTATTTGGGTTGCCATTGACGATATCTTTTACCTCGTCCTATATATTTCTGTGTGCATAATGTTTTAACATGGACCGCACATGGTCACCGAGGTCCCGACCGTGTCTGTATAACATATCGAACGCACATCCCCGACATTGTAATAAACAGCCGGCCGGCCAAGAGTGACCCTGGCCCTTGCCAGGTGATTGATGACTCACATCGTATAGGCTACACCCCCCCACGACAGTCAAAAGTTTTGGAACGAAGCTGCTGTCCATGTTACGGAATATATAAAAAAAAGATAGTAAAAACTGTACCGAAATCGGAAATAAAACAAGACAGGACGTTCTAACCTTCAATTCTCCATGTAAATAATAATTCAGCCGGTGTGTACATGTATAAGAACGCTCTGCTAACTTTGGAATAATATAACAAATCGTTTTCATTTGCTATTATCTTTTATATAAACGGACAGCAGTGAATCGATATTATGAAACTGTTTGATGTCGCAATCTTTTTGATTCTTTTCGATTATTTCTTATTCCGTGACTGCGAGCAGTAATACCTAAATATTCTCGGCAACATATGCAATAATGCGGAAAATATCAGACAAGATATTAAATTGACGTGATGACGTGGGTTCCGTGACGGCCGCTGTAATGGACAAGGTGTTGACTAGATTAATTGGCACAGCACTATAAACAAATAAACATGGTGTAATTAAAAAAAATAAAATAAATAGCACGCCAATTTGGTGCACTGCTATGACCACCAATAAATCGACCCGGGTTATAGTTAAGAAAGATATAACGTTCTCATACTTATGCAAATAAATGCACGAAAAGCGTTGGTCAACATTTGAATATGGCAAAAAGAGAAACAACCATCTTATGCTGTTTTGCGGGAAACTGATAGTTGGGCTTTTCAGCCTAAATTTGGAAGGCGCTCTAGACACTAGGCAGAAAAAGCGGAAGACGCTAGAAGAAAAAATGGGGGTGATGGACTCATTTAGACCCCTTTGGACAATCTCCAACTCCCGTATAAAACAGCTCGCACCTGATGCGGCGCATGCGCTAGTCACGTGAAAATGTCATTATACATATCGCCTTTTGCTGAAAGTTGATTATGAAAAGAGTTGCAAACTTTGGAATGTGTAAGGGGAGGTCTTATTTGATTGTGTCGGATAATTAAAAAAAAAATCAATTCATTTCACGTCGCTCTTTCATGTAAAATAAGGGAAAAACCCTACCAATAACATGTTAATGACTTTGGAATTCCCAGGTTATTTGAAACCCCTGCTGCCAATAAAATCATTTGTCGAGTTGATTGAGCCTACAGGAGAATTTCGTTTGCTGGGGGCGGTTGATGCCTGTGTCAAATGTGTTGCCTCTATTATGACAATATCCTATTATTCTTTTGTCATTAATAGATTAACAACTTTGAATGAAACAACAATCACCGCTGCCTGAAATAGACGCATTGCGTGCGCCCGGCCAACAACATATTCGTGCGGATGTCATTTGTCACCCGAGTGTCGTCATTTCATTGGTTATATACTCCTATGACAACGAAACTATATGTTTAACGATTTCAAATTGAACCCAAAACTTTTCAGGTATTGAATGTCCGACCAAAATTTCAACGACATTGTACAAAGTTGTTGTACAATGTAAGTTACAATAATTGTACATGTCCTCCGGCATTACATATACTATCACCTGATACACGCCAATTCAACAAACTGGGCAGAAATGATTTGTGTTCACATCCGTTGGAAGACCTTTGATTCTTCTTCTTCTTTTGTGTTTGGTTACGTCATACGATGCCGACCAAAATTTAAAAAAAAAACAAAAATTGAAAATTAATTCTTCCGATGTGAACGACAGGGCGCCGCGTGCTGGATCGTTCAACCCATCAACCAGCAGAGCAGCCGTCGCCCGCCGGCCGCTGCCGGCCACGGTTATATGAAAAAGAAAAACCGACAACAACAATCAACCCAAAAGGGACACGACGGGCAGATTGGAACGCAAAAGGCGAAGCGTCGGAGAACGCGGAAAAAGTGGAAACATATTTCAAACATCAAATAATAAAAATGAAAATAAGAAGCGCAGCTCTCGTCATTCGGCATCGCAGCTAGGCCATTCCGTTGATTTCTTTTTCTTTTTCAAAAATGAAAAATGAAAAATAAAAAGAAAGAACGACCCCCAGGTTTATTTATGGCAGGATGAAGCAGACGAAAGAACGCCAGGCACGCCAACATCGTCGTGCAGGCACACACACGAACGTCGTGTAGAGACGAAAGAAGAGACGAATACACGGAGAAAAGAAGAAGAAAAAACAAAAAGAGAGTCAAGAGAGAGAGAAACGACGAGAGTTTTCGACTGTCGGCTCCATTGGTGACCCAGATGGCACCGCGCTCACATCTCTCCTGCATCCGTTCTAGAGATCGAATTTGCCTGTGTCATCCATCTCTTCTCTGTGTATTTTTACAAAATATAAACCCCAACTTATATACTAGTTGACGCAGTGTGTGTCCAGAGACAACACATTTCAATTGGACATTTGTGTGTGTGTGCGTTTGACTTTTCTGTCGGAACAATCATCGAAACCCCCTACGATTCCGGCGGGACTACAAAGTTTATTTTTAGTCCAGTGCGTCTTGTGACATTGTGTGTCTGTTACATATTGCCAATCTCAAACTGATTCTATTTGAATGGCACCAAGTGATCCGTTTCATCCGCTCATTCTCTGGTTGGTTTGATTCGACATAACATTTAATTGAGATTTAATTAGAGTGGATTAACAGCAATCCAGCTTATTGTTCAGTGGCTGGTGTTGTTATCGTTTGGTCTGTCGCCAGATGATCAGATTGGTTCAAGCCGGCTGGTCGATCCTGGCCGGCCTGTTGCTGCTCCAGTCGCTCGACTGTTTAGCGACCGCCCGCCAAGATGAGCAGCCGGCCACGTCCGGCTCGTCCGGCTCGTCTTTGGCGGCCTTCAAGAGCGCGTCCATCGAGTACGAGCACTTTTTCAATCACGGCACGACGGCCAATCCCAAGAGCGGCCACCACAAGTTCAACAAGGATCAACTGGGCGGCGGCAAATTGGAAAACGAAGTCCTCAAGTCCAAAGTGGAGGTCCTGGGCGAGGTGTTGAAGCAGCGCGTCCAGGCCCTGCGTCACGTGCCCGGCCAGAAAGTCGAATTGGTTTTCCTGGTCGACTCGTCCGCCTCGGTAGGAGCCGAGAATTTCTTCAACGAATTGAAATTCGTCAAGAAACTCCTGGCCGATTTCACCGTGTCGGCCGACGCGGCCCGCGTGGCCGTCGTCACCTTCTCATCCAAGAACCGCGTCGTCCGTCACATTGACCACGTCAGTCGGCTGGGACTGACCGGCCACCGGGAGCTCTCGGCCGACGGTGGTGGCGATCCTAGACACAAGTGTCGTCTGCTGGAACAGGAGCTGCCGGCCATCGGCTACACGGGCGGAGGAACGTACACGTTAGGAGCTCTGCTGGAGGCCCAGTCGGTGCTGGAAGAGGCCCGGTCCGAGGCGGTCAAGGCCGTTTTCCTCATCACCGACGGCTATTCCAACGGCGGCGATCCTCGGCCGGCCGCCAAGCGGCTGCGTGAGCAAGGCGTCCGCATTTTCACCTTCGGCATCCGCAACGGCAACGTCAAGGAGCTGTACGACATGGCCTCGGAGCCGGCCCAGGAGCACTCGTACATTGTCGACAGCTTTGAGGAGTTTGAAGCGCTGGCCAGACGGGCCCTGCACGAGGACCTGCAGACGGGCTCCTACCTGCCGCAGGGCAACCGATCCGCCTGCGACCGGCTGTGCAGGGACCAGTCGGAATGTTGCCATCCGTCGGCCGAGTGCACCTGCGGCACCCACACCGGACACTACGCCTGCCTCTGCCCGCCCGGACACTACGGCACCGGACTCAAAGACGATTGTCACCGTAATTATTATTTTTAAAATTAAAATTGAATTTGATGCTCAAATTTATTTAGACTTTAATTATTATTTTTTCAATTAAATTTTGATGCGCAAATTTTGATTTGAATTTTGAGGGAGTCATTTAGATAGAAATGAGGATAAATGATTTATTTTAAATCTAACAGCAGACGAAAATGCGCCATTGAATTAATGCATTTGAGATTGGACGATTGTTTTGTTTTGTCAACGAAAGGGGAAAGCGACTGGATGGCACCAAAGTTATGGGGGGGGTCTGTCTCTTGATGGCGTGGAAAACCTTTTTTTTATGTTTTTTGATTACTTATGCACGTCGCGTTATATCCCGCACCGTCGTCTTCAACCCAAAACAAAAGGATCTGCTTTTTCGGTCTTCTCTTTTTACCAAGTTGTGCCAAGATTTTTGGTATAATGCTCCGGCCGGCGCGCGTTATTCCATCCGCTTATATTTGATTCCCAAATAGCATTGGCGACATGAAAAGAATAACAGTTGAGAGAAATCAAATGATAAAACCCATAAAAGAAATAAAACGAGACAGACCTTTTTAGGTAAACATTCTCAATCACTTTGCCTTATTGGACACTATCGTGTCGTCCTATTCTCTGATGCCCAGTCTGTGTATATACCGAATGGAATTAATTTCAAGCATTTCATTGTCGCTGTTTCCATCCGGAATAATATACCATAACCTTGAATTCAATTCAGATTTACTAGGCCTAATTATATAATACCAAATTAACGTCGATTGAATTCTTTTGGGTTTGGACACAGCGTGTCCAGGTGGTACGTACCGAAGTGACGGAGGTCCAGGTGACTTGCGCTCCTGCCGCCAATGTCCGGATGAGAATCACATCTCGCCGGCGGGCAGCACGTCGGAATCCCAGTGCCAATGCCCGCGCGGCTACGTGCCGTCAGAGGAGGACGGCGGCCGGACGTGCCAACTGCTGGCCTGCCCCAAACTGGACCCGCCGGCCAACGGCTACTTTGTCAAGCAGTCGTGCAACAGCGTTTTCAACGGAGCCTGCGGCATCCGCTGCAACGGCGGCTACAAGCTGATCGGATCCAGCATCCGCCTCTGCCAGGAGAACGGGACCTGGTCCGGCGAGGAGGCCGCCTGTCAGATGCGCAGCTGCGGCTCGGTCCCGCCACCCAAGAACGGCAGGATCGAGTGCACCTCCGACAGTTACGTCATCGACAGCGAGTGCACCTTCAGCTGTGACGTCGGTTTCACCCTAGTCGGCTCACGCAAAAGAGTTTGCCTGCCCATCGGCTACTGGGATGGCCTGCCGGCCTTTTGCAAACGTAAAATTATAAACCCCAAAAATTCAATTCATTAATTACCCGCCAATTCTATTACTATCAAACACATCCGCTGGGAATTTAAAAATATTTAATTCTAACCTTTTGATTTGATTAAATGGCCAGCGGTCTTTTGCAACCCGCTGCCGAAGGTGATGAACGGGACGTGGGGGCCGTCCAAATGCCCGCAGGCCAAGATCCGTTACGGCGAGCACTGCAATGCCACCTGCGCCACTGGGTTCGAGCTGCGCGGGCCGGCAGTCCGTCGCTGCTCCGAACTGGGCGCCTGGACCGAAGAAGAAGTTAAAGTGAGTTTATTTAACTATTTTAATTCTTTTTTTCAAATTTTCCCGCTGAATTAATTGTTGGCTATTCGAATGAATTCGGGGGGGGGGTGTAGACTCGGTGCGTCGATGTGACCCCGCCGGAAATCACCTGCCCGGCTGACGTGACGCTGGATGCGGAAGCGGGCGAAAATTTCGCCAGCTACTCGTGGGATCATCCGGTGGTGTCGGACAATTCCGGCGCTGTGCCGGACGTCATCAGCGTGCCGGCCGTGACGGAACAGCCGATGCGCTTCCGGATCGGCAACGCCACGGTGGCCTACAAAGCGCTGGATCGGCGAGGCAACCAGGCCGAGTGCAGTTTCCAGGTGACGGTGCTGGACGGGCAGCCGCCGACGGTCGACCAATGCGAGTCACCGCCCACTTTTCTGCTCCGCGACCGGAACGCCAGCGTCGTCTGGGACGAGCCGGTGTTCAGCGACAATTCCGGACGGCCGACGACGGTCCAGCGCTCCCACGATCCGGGCCGTTTCCCACTGGGCGAAACGGAAGTCGTTTACACGGCCACCGACGAGTCCGGCAACAGCAAAACGTGCACGATCGTCATCCGCGTCCAGGAGCACGCCTGCCATCTGCCCATCGATCCGATCCACGGCCAGGCCAACTGCTCCCAGCAGCCGGACGCCGTTTACTGTTCGCTGACGTGTCACGACGGTTACGCCTTCGCCATGCCACCACCTCGTAATTATTTTTGCGCCTACGACGGCCAGTGGCTGCCGGCCGACAGTCCGCTGCCTTTTCCCGACTGTTCCGTCACCACCCACTCGGATGCGCTCATCCAGGACGGCCTGTTGCGTCTCACCAACGTTGGCCAAGGCTCAGAAGAGGAGAAAATCTGCCAGGATCCGTTCCTGATGAGCCAAATGGAGGGCCATTTTAAGCGACGGCTGGCCGCCCGTCTGAACGAAATCTGCGGCGACAACATGATCTGCCAGGTGGACGACCTCCAGGCCGAGTGCCGACAGGTGGTGGCCGAATCGGACGACGACCCGTCGATGCTGGACGAGGACGGCCAGAATTCGGTAGACTGGGAAGAGACCAACGAAATTACCCGGTCCAGACGGAGCGTCACAGCTGGAAGGTATCAACGTCATTCGGTTGATTGGTCTAAAATAATCCGGCGGATGAAACGGAATGGCAGAAGCAATTCGACAAAGAGCAACGCGGACAAAAGCAAAAAGAACAGCGGCCTGACATTGGAGCTGCGATTCAAAGTTTTAAGTAAAAAAATTAATTGTTATTTGATTATTAACACATTAAGTCGCTTCCGGAACTTGATTATTGATTGAACTGCATCGAGTGCAGGTCGATTCCCTAAGAAATCCAACGGGACGGATGAGATTTCGACGACGACGACATCGAGGACGACGTCGCCGACGTTCAGTCGATTGACGCCGGAGGTGATGCTGAACGAATTGAATCAACTGCGGGCGTTGCTGACCGAATCGGCTCTGTCGGGAGAGTTCAACGTCAATTACACGGCCGGTCAGCTGTTGAACGTCTTCGACGTCCAATTCCAGGGCGACGTCGAGCGTCCAAAGTTCAGCTGCCCGGCGGGCAGCGTGCCCATCAAGGCCAACGACAATAATAATAATAATAATAATAATTCGACGACTAGCAATCACGATTTCGCCCGCTGCGTCTACTGCCCGATCGGCACCTTCTTCAACGTCGTCAACGAAGTCTGCGAGTCCTGCTCGCAAGGATCCTACCAGCCGGAAGAGGGCCAGCTCTCCTGTTTGGTCTGCCCGCACAACACGTCCACCAAAGTCGTCAACGCCAAACGTTCCGACGATTGCCAAGGTATATTATTCACGATTTTTTGAGAAGTCTAAAAGTCTAATTCAATTATTTGAATTGCAATTGAATTGGCGGGTTTTCGGTCTCAGAGTATTTATCGGCGGGTTTCGTGCTAATTTTTACTTTTGCGTGTAACTCGATGAGACCAACTATTTTTTTAATCCAAATCTATTCAACGGATGTCGATTAAACCGCTTTTATTGGTTTTGCGGTTTGGATTTAGGGGGAAGGGGGTCGATTTTTTTAAAAAGTTGTTGAATTTTGAAGTGTCGTCTGCTTTAGTTTTGTTGATGGAAAAATGAGACGTAGTTTAAGCAGTTTAAGATAGGAAAATGGTGACAATCTAAATTCATCTTAAAGTAAAATTCAATTCGAAATGATTGATTGTATTGATCAAGATTATTTTAAATGTTGAAAGTCAATCTGGAAAGTAATTGTATTGATAAATGCAAAGCCATCTTGGAAAACACAATTTCCTAATTTGCTCTTTGCTTTTAGAGATTTAAGTTAATGAAACTCATTTAATTAACTAAGATTTTGTGAATCAAACATGATTTGTTTGTCAGGAAATCGTTCCAGTGTTGTTTCTGCAGAAAAATCACATGTCAATGTGAAAAACAATCACGTTGATAGTAGAAAATGGTAAACTTTGATTTTCATATATTCCTGTAAGTCTTATTGAACTGTTTCATGCTGCAGCATTAAGTGTTATAGTTTATGTAAGTAAAGTCAACAGTTTTACGTTGCTGTTTGTAATTTTAAACGTTTTGATTTTCTTGGAGGAACAACACTGGAATGATTTGACGACAAACAACCGATATGTTTCACAATTTTGATTGTTGAATGTTTTTCAAATTAAAAATTTTTTTAAACTTGTAATCTTTAAAAAAAAAGTGCATTTAGAAAATGTTATGACCCTCTCTTTAAAATGAAATAAATCATTCTTTTTTGAATGCCCAGCTCAATGTTTGGCTGGAAGTTACTCTCCAACCGGACTGGAACCGTGCAGCACTTGCCCGCAAGGAACGTACCAGACCGAGTACTCGCAGCGGAACTGCCTTCCTTGCCCGTCGGGTTCGACCACATGGCGCCGAGGCGCCCGTCGTCTGGACGACTGCAAGTCCGTCTGTCCACGAGGACTCGTTTCCGAGACGGGATTGGCCCCCTGTTTCTCCTGTCCGGTCGGATTCTACCAGCCGCTCAACGGTCAGAGATTCTGCATCCGCTGCCCGCGGCGGTCGCCTTACACAGCCGGAATCGGAGCCGTCAACCGGATGGAATGTCTGAGAACTCGACCGATAACAGACGACAATTACGTCAACGGAACGGACGAGTTTCCCGAGCCGGAAGCGACGGAAGAATTCGAAGAAATGACTTTGCTGGAAGTCAACGAATGTTTTTCACTGCCCTGTCAGAATGGCGGCCAATGCCGGACGCTGGACTTTGGATACGTCTGCGATTGCCCGGCCGGCTACACGGGCATGCAGTGCCAGACGGACGTGGACGATTGCGCCTCTCTGCCGTGTCTGAACGGCGCCACATGCGTCGACGCCGTCAACAGTTACCAGTGCCTCTGCCCAGCCGGTTTCAGCGGCGCCCAGTGCCAGACGGACATTGACGAGTGCCTGAGCGGGCCCTGTCACCAAGGCGCCACTTGCCTGGATAAAATCTTGGGCTACGTTTGCGTCTGCCCGCCCGGCATGGCCGGCTCTCGCTGCGAACTCGAAGTCGACGAGTGTCTGAGTGGTCCGTGCCAAAACGGCGGCACCTGCTATGATCGCGTGGCCAATTACACGTGCGTCTGCCAGCCGGGCTGGGCCGGCAAACTCTGCGAGCAGGCCGTCGACGAGTGTCTGAGTCAGCCGTGCCTTAACGGCGCCACTTGCGAAGATTTGATCGGCAATTTCATTTGCCACTGTCCGCTGGGCTACGACGGCCCGCTCTGCCAGACCGACGTTGACGAATGCCTGCCGGAACCGTGCGCATCCGGAAGCACCTGCGTCAACCGACTGGGATCCTTCGCTTGTTTGTGCCCGCCTGGAGTGGTCGGATCGACTTGCGACACGGCCGTCAATTCCGATTTCAGTTTAGAATTCACCAGCGCCGGCAAACTGGACTACGCCGTCTGGGAGGGCGGACTGCGGACGGACGCCAGGCCGCTCAGACAGATGACCATGTGCGCCTGGATCAAGACGACGGACCAGCAGAACTACGGCACCGTCTTCTCTTACGCCACCGACGACGAAGCCAATTCGCTGACCCTGACGGACTATTCCGGCTTCGTTCTCTACGTCAACGGCGCCAAAGTGGTGACGGACGTGACGGCCAACGACGGGCGTTGGCACCTGATTTGCGCCACGTGGAATTCACCGGACGGACAGTGGCGCATCTACTCGGACGGAGAGCTCAAAGACAAGGGATTCGGATTGGCCAGCAACTCGTCGATCCATCCCAACGGAACCGTCATCCTCGGCCAGGAGCAGGACGTCCGCGCCGGAGGGTTCAGCAATGCCGAATCCTTCGTCGGCCAGCTGTACGGAGTCGAACTGTGGGATTCGGTCCTGGACGACCAACAAATCGCCGGCCTGACCCTCTCCTGCCACCAGCCGGACAGCGTGTCCAGCAGCCAATATCGTGGCAACCTCATCACCTGGGCCGATTTCAAGCACGGACTGCGCGGCGGAATTCGAGTGGAGGAGTCGATTTTTTGCCGCGGATGCTCCGATCCAATTCCGCCGCAACACGGCGGAGTCAAAGTCGAAGGCAACGAGGCCGTTTACGAATGCGAGCTGGGCTACCTCCTCTCAACTCCGTCGCCTCGTCGACCTTGTCTCGTCTACGGCGGATGGTCCGGTCCCGATCCGGAATGCCAACGGGTCAGTTGCGGATTTCCCGGATACATTCTCAACGGATTGGTGAACGGAACCAATTTCGTCTACGGCAACACCGTCTCCTACAATTGCACGAGAGGCTTCCGCCTGTCCGGCGACGGATTACGCACTTGCGAGGAAAACGGCCAATGGAGCGGCTATCCGCCCGAATGCGTTCCGGTCACTTGTGAGCCACCCATTCCGCCCGTCAACGGCTCCCAGATTGAGCCGCCCGTGTCGCAGGAATTCTACGCCGTCGGCGACCGGATAACTTTTCAGTGTTCGACCGGCTTCCGGCTGGACGGACCGTATTCCTTGGCCTGCCAAGACGAAGGGCAATGGGACGACGTTCTTCCGGTTTGCCAGCCTTTGGCTTGCACACGCCCACCTTACGTCGAGCACGGCATCGTCACCAACGGAGTGGCCGAAATCCTTCCGGAAGATCTGCCCCACTTTCTTGTGCCCGGCTCCATCTTGACGTTCACTTGTCTCTTTGGTTACCAGCTGGAATCTTCGGCCGAGGTCCAGTGCAGTCACGAAGGATTCTGGATCGGCCAGATTCCCAAATGCGTGCCCATCCAGTGTGGAACGCCTCCGGAAATTGACCACGCCACCGTCCAGCTCTCTCGCCCGGATAACGACCGAGTCGGATCAGTGGCCTCTTACGTCTGCCAGTCGGGATTCGAGCATTTCGGTCCGGCCGAGCTGGAATGCACGGAGAGTGGCACTTGGCTGGATCGCAACAAACAAGCCACCCTGCCCGTCTGCATGCCCGTCGACTGCGGCTCGCCGCCGACCGTCGACAACGGCGGAGTCTATGCGGAAGAGCAGACTTTCGGAAGCAAAGCCCCGGTGACGTGTTATTCCGGCTTCAAACTGATGGGCGCCAGCAGCTGGATCGAATGCGGAGCCGATAATCGATGGGGTGTCGCCCCTCAGTGTTTGCCCGTCGCTTGCGCCGAAGCCCCGCTCGTTCGCAACGGGACCCAATCGGCCGCCGAACCGTTCGTCGCCGGAGAGGAGCTGAGTTTCGCCTGCCAGGATGGATTCCGCAGCACGTCATCCGACCTCCTAGTTTGCCTGGAAGATGGCTCCTGGTCGGGCAACATTCCCGAATGCTTGCCGGAAGAGTGTCCTCCGCCGGATGCGATCGACAATGGCGCCTGGCTCTACACGTCAGCTGTTGACGGTGAAATGGTCAACGCCCAAACCGTTTTCTACACGGGTAAGACCAGTGTTCATCCAGTCTGTCAATATTTTAAATGTCCAATCAGAGTAGACAAATAAGAATTTATTCTTTATTTTTTAATATTGAATCGAATAATCAACAGGTGCTGAAGTGGTTTACTCGTGTAACGAGGGCTTCCTGCTGGACGGTGGAACACGACGAAGATGTGCTGGAACAGTCGGCTGGATGCCGCAAGGTTTACCTAAATGCCGGACCCTGGCATCGATTTCCGGAATCACGTGTCCGGCATTGGACAATCCGGATCACGGGACAATTGTTGTCGAAGGTTTCGAAACGGGCCAACTGGCAACCTACGAATGCGACACGGGCTTCCAGGCCGGCGCCACTTCGGGGCCGGCAACTTTGGTCTGCAATTCGGACGGGACTTGGAGCGTTAGCGACGCGGAATCCAATTCCAACGAGCCGTTCCGGTGCCAGGAAGTCGTTTGCAGCGAGCCGGAAACTCCCGCCAACGGGTCCGTCACTTTCACGTCCAGCAATTTCGGATCAAAGGCGCTCTTCCGCTGCGACCAAGGATTCGTGCTGAGCGGATCGCAGCAGAGGACGTGCGGAAGTGAAGGCGAATGGATCGGCGGAGCCAAGCCCAAATGCGTTCCTCGAACGTGTTCCATGCCGGACATCATCGAGCACGGATACATCGGATTCGAAGTGGGCGGATCGGCCACCAGTCTGGGCACCGGATCCGTCATTCTCTATGACTGCGAGGAAGGATACAAATTAGTCGGAGCGCGGGAACGATCCTGTTTGCCATCCGGCGATTGGACGGACCAAGAGCCGTCGTGCCATCAGATATTTTGCGAGCGTTTGCCCAGCACGATGGAGCACGGGACTGTCACGGGGGCCGAGGAGAACATTTACGGTTCAGTCGTTCAATTCGTTTGCCATCCCGGATACGAACTAGACGGCCCGGAACGTTTGTCCTGCGAAGATGACGAAAATTGGAGCGGAATAATGCCCACCTGTCGCCCGGTGGAGTGTCCAAATCCGGGCCTGGTTGCCAACATAGTCGTTTCACTCAAGCAGGCGGATGTTCGATTAGATCCGGAAGTCTACCACTACGGCGACGTTTTGGTTTACACCTGCCGAAGAGGTTACGGAATTGTCAAATCCGACAACGATTCCGGCGTCGTGGAGAGGCGCTGCTTGGCCGACGGCTCTTGGTCTTCCAAACCGCCCGTCTGTTCCAGAGTCTCCTGCCCGCCGGCCGTCATCCCCCAGAATGGATACACATCTCGTCCCGTTCAGAATGAAGTGGCCAGCGTCAACGAAACGGAGGAAGCGGCCATTGTCGGTCAAATCATCCACTACGGATGCAAAAAAGGCTACCAGCTGAGCGACGACAGCCCCAAGGTGGCCAAATGTCTGGAGACGGGCAAATGGAATGTCTCGCAACCGCCCACGTGTCAGCTGATTCGGTGCCCTCAACCGCCCGTCGTCAAGAACGGCAAACTGGACGGAAACGGGAAAAAGGAATATTCATATTTGGATTCCGTCAAATACGAATGCGATTTCGGATTCCGCATGACGGGCGAAGACCAAGTGGCGTGCACTTTTTCGGGAGATTGGGAAGATCAGATACCGACGTGCGTCCGAGCCATTTGTCTGTCTGTCGACATACTGGAAGACGGAATCATCACGCCCGTCTATCCGCCGTCGGAAGGACAGAAAGCCGGCCGCCAACAGCGCCCAATGGCATTGAAATTCTCCTGTCAAGACGGATACGATTTGGTGGGCAGCGCGTTGACCGAATGCACGTCGACGGGCGAGTGGAATCATCCGTTTCCGGCTTGTGTTCCATGGCCGTGCGAGTCTCCGCCGATCCCACCGAATAGTCAAATCCAATCGACAGTCATTCGACCGGATATCATCACGGCGATAGTCCGTTGCGATCCCGGCTTTCGATTACTCGGATCCAATTTGACTTGCGGTCCGGCCGGCATTTGGAAAGGAAAAGCGGAATGTGAAGCTCAGCTGTGTCCTCTTCCGAAACAACTGTCAACTGGGAAAGCAGTCATCGGCGATTTCAAATTCACGCAACCGTTGAAGAGTTCGTACGGGTTTGGCGAGACGATCCAGTTCAGTTGCCGGCTGGGCTATGTGCTGGAAGACCCACAAATGTCTGCGCTAACCTGCGCCGATGATGGGCAATGGGACGAGCAGAAGATTCCAGTTTGTCAACCCATTCGCTGCCCAGATGTCCAGGTGCCAAAACATGGAACTGTCAGCGGAACGAGCTCAATTCTGGACAGCCGGATTACTTTCAGCTGCCAGGAAGGATATCAACTGAATGGGGAGGAGCAAATCACTTGCAGGCCGGACGGCACTTGGTCCCATCCAGCAATGCCCGTCTGTGTGACTCGTTCGTGCGGAGATCCTCCGAATATCGATAATGGATTTGCCGTCGTCCGCGGCACAGGAGTCGGTGATACAATTTCCTACTCCTGTCAGACCGGACATCGCCTTTCTGGTACGCAAATTCAATTCAATTCAATTAATTATTCTAATTTTAAGCTGCTGTAATAATTTGACTTTGTTTCAATTGTCTGATGTTTAGGAGTCGAATCTAGAACATGTTTGAGTAACGGTCGGTGGTCAGGAGAAGATCCTGCCTGTGATCCGGTCGTTTGTGCAGTACCGGAAGCCCCGGAACATGGATCCTGGACAGTAGGTGGTTTCGTTCCGGGCTCTACCATTCGTTTCGAATGCAAACCGGGTTTTACTCTGGTCGGTTCGGCCACTGTAACGTGTCTGACGGATAAATCCTGGAGCGATCGCCCACCGAGTTGCCAGCAGATTACTTGTCCACCTTTGAGAGATCCGGAACACGGAACTGTTCAGTTGACCAATTGGATTTCGGACAATCAAGAGCTCAATAATGACATCAATCAACAGCTGGCCGTGGGGTAACTTTATTTCTTAAGAATTTCACTTAGATTGATGTCATGAATGTTTGGTTTGATTTCCAGTTATCATTCTACGGCTCACTACACGTGCAATCGTGGATATCAACTATTTGGCCCGGGTCAACGGACTTGTACGGACCAAGGAACATGGAGCGATCGAGGACCACAATGTCAAAGTATTTCATATTTTGATTATAAAATCGACCCTAATTTGGACCTAAATTAAAACCAAATAAAATTCTAGGAGTATGGTGCCCTGAACCTCAAGCGCCATTGCAAGGATTTGTGATGGGAACTGGCCGGCAGTATGGCGACCGGGTCCGCTACGCTTGTAGCACCGGCTATCGGTTAATTGGGGCAGACGATTCCACCTGCCAGGCGGATGGAACTTGGTCGACCGTGTCGCCTCAGTGTGAAGGTATAGCGTCATCCCAAATAAATGATTCAAATACTTTCCGTTTGCGGACTGGCTTTGCTAAATGTGCAAATTTCCATCAGCCAGCTCTGACTTGCTTCGCGCCTCCTCCAGCCGTTCCCCACACGATAGCTCCGGCATCCGGAAAGCCAATAACCACCGGAACGCAAATGATTCTTCGCTGCCAGGAAGGGTTCACACCGGTCGGTGACATGACGCTTCAGTGTTTGCACAATCAACAGTGGTCCACTGTCAAGGGCCATTGCAAGAGTAAAAACATTTCTAATCTTCGGTTTAAATAAAGGCCATAGATTTAACTGGGCCATTTGATCCGTTTAGGAGTGCACTGCAGTCATCCAGTTGCTAAAGGAGCAGCTTCTGTGGTGGTCATCAGTGGAGAGGCTGATGCTGGAAGTGGACAGTACCATTTCGGGGATCGACTTCTTGTTAGCTGCAAACATGGTAAATTTGCACTTAAAAATATATCTTTGGGGAATACATAATGCAATAACCGTTAACTATGCAGGTCGCCATCTAAAGGGAAGTAGTGCCATATTAGTTTGCCAGGCAGACGGCCAATGGACGGGTCAGCCTCCGGTTTGCGAATCTCAATGCGATACGGTTTGTCTAAACGGAGGCTCCTGCAATTCCAACAATCGTAAATGTACTTGTCAGCCTGGATACAGCGGGGACCGTTGTCAACACGGTAAACCGTTTTTTCAAAAATATTAAATGCATGTTGAGTTGATTAGATTAAACATTTAGTTTGCGTATAAGACAAACGTAGCTGCTCTCTTGAATCGCGTACCCACAGCAACTGAAAGATTGGCATTTTTATTCAAATTAGTAAATCTTTGTTTATTTAATTCACAATTGCACGCTATTACTAATTAATCGCGTAGAATAATTTCTCGACAAGTTGTTTGTTTGTTTCGTTTGGAATCCCTGCATTACTCCCTTAATTCATATATTTGAGATCCTTGATCAATCCTCTGTCGATTCTCCTACAATTTCTTGCCACCTAATTAGAGTTCTCAATAGTAAAATGACCTTTCGCCATTTATAGCTCATTGCATTCTGCCTTGCTTGCATGGAGGCACTTGTATTGCACCATATCGTTGTGCATGTCGACCTGGACGCACTGGAGAACGATGTCAAACACGTACGTCAACAAAAAAATTTTGGTTTTCTGTTTAATTCAAATAAAGTTATGTAAAAAAAGATAACCGGATCTTTTTAAAAATACGTTTCTGATTTTTACGGCGGCGTTCCTTTATTTACCTGTTGACATTTAAAACCATTTTTAGCTGTTTGTGACCAGCCGTGCTTAAATGGAGGTCGCTGCGTTTCACCTAATGTTTGTACGTGTCCACATGGAACAGTAGGTCCTTCTTGTCGTAAGCGCAGGTACACTATTAAATTTAACTACGATTTCTAGATAATTCTGTTACAGAAATCTAAATGTTTATTTGTTTCATTATTTCAGTGATATCTTCTCTTCGAGAGGCTGAAACTTGAATTGCTCTTCCGTTGGGCCCAATCATCAAGCTTCCTCTGTTGCATGGAAAATGTAGAAGCAATGTAGAGAAGTTTTAATTTGTTGCGTTTAACTGCAGCATTATCATCTGAATAAAAACTGTTTCCATCAAAATATGATATTATGTAATACACGAGATATAGAAAATGTATTCATTATTTTTTTTACCAGGGTAAAGTAATTTTTCATAATCCTTAAAACTTTAAAATAAAAAAAAAACTGCTGTAATCCATTACTTCTTTCAATTAATTTGAAGTAACCTCCTCTTCAACTTGCTCTGCTGTCTGCTCTTCGACTTCGATTTGATTTTTCGATTGAATTCCAGTGCATTCCGTACTACATTTGGCAACGCAACGCAATTGGGCCTGTTTAAATACAGACCAAGTGACTTGTCAGGCAGGTCTGTGTCTGTGATTATCGAAGACTCGAATACATCTATCCATTTTTTTCGTGTTTGCCACAACCCTATCAGTGATGTTTTATTAATTTAAAATGTGTTTATTTTTCCTTATACTTCAATAAATAGCTCTGAAAACAAAACAGTGAAACAAGTAACGGATAAATTGCTAAATAATTAAATAATTTGGCAACGGTTAAAATTTCAAATTCGAATTCAGCCACCAGGGGGCTTCAGCTGATTACCTATTAGTCTATTACTTACATCAGCATTCGTTCTTCTTCTAGGCAGACGTCGTCAATCAGAGCTAAAGAATCTTAGTTGAAATTTTGACATTTTTCTACTTAAGAATTGTTTTCTTCTTACATAAACACGGTAAACCTCTATGATTGGACATCATGCGGTATTCATCGCATGAAATTCTTCATTATATGTATACTAAAATTATATTTCTCAAAACAGTACTGACTACAGAGCCTGGTCTGACAGACCCAAAGCACAGAAGAACATGAGTTTAAAAAAGAAAGCTGAGGAAGATATCATACCTGAAGGTGAAGAACACGGTAACCCTCCTAAGTATTTGGAACGATTAATTCACCAACCAACATGGTCTTCTGACATTGCACACTGGACGTTCTACGAACTCTTCAATACCCTGGGAGATCCAACATGGACCAAACCGGATTCAGTATTGACATTTGACTATTTGATGGACACCCTGGGTTTTTGTTTCTTATACCAGGTGAAAGTTTATGACCAAGACCCAGACCCAGCTCTAGAGGATGAAATCCCAATCGATGAATTATGGACCATCAAATCAAAAGTCGACAAGCTTGAAGAAATTTCACAGCTGATTCTTGTTCTTCTTAAACTGCTGGTGTCTATTACAAAATCGAAGACTCAGAGCAAAAAATTGAAGAGTCAGCTAGCTTTCTACATAAACACCTATGAACTCAAGCGGGCAAATCAAAAACCAAACATCTTGCTAAAAGTATGCACGTCGCACCAAGGAGATCCCGACGAATTCAAGTTGATCAAGTTGTTGCTGAAAGCGGGAGCGGATCCCAACGCTGTAGATAAAAAACGGTGCAGCCCTCTTCATCTTCTGGCCAAGAAAGAACGTTATTCATTTAAAATGTGGGGCAATCCTTTTTATTCTACTCGTGCTGAAAACTTCACTTCTATCGTTCGAGTTATCTTGGATGGAAGATTCCATCAAGATCAAGTCAATCTCCGTGGTGAAACAGCATTGGAGCGTCTTAAACCTCTCCTTCCGCTGTATCCAAATACCCAATTGTGCCGACTGGTAGGCAGTTTCTTGCAGGGTGTTCGTCCGTTATCTTGCATCGCAGCGAAAGTAGTTAGAAGGCATCAACTCCCATGTGAATGTTTACCTCTGATGCTTCAGTCTATGGTTTTGCAGCACTAGTTCGTTTCGATACTGTTAGTATTGAATTGTTTTCCTGTTCGCTACATTAATTGTTCCGAAATTTTTCGTATTGTTACTTGTCTTTTGTTTTCATCAAATAACAACCTTTGCTTGTGGATAAATAAAACGAGTTGATAACTTATTATCTGATATTTTAGATCTATTTGTTGCATTTTTCACTTTGACTTCAACTATTTTCACAAATCTCAAATAAAAAATTACATGCCATGAAGAACCTATAAATAATGGTATTACATAAGATATCAGAAAAACCGCCTAAAAAAGTTAAATTCTGTTGTTTCTCCAGGTGGCAGATCGATATTTCAGTTTTTAGAGTTTGGTCTTCAGGAGTTTGGGCAGGGGTATGGAGAGAGTGTTTACAACTTGACAGGGAAAAATTAATGTGAACAACTGAACATTATTGCCTTAAAGAATCCAAATACCTTGCAACAGAAATTATTTTGCTTCAGAAGACATAGGTTGTGAGGTTGCATATTATTGGATTAGACCATTTAGTTTCTGTTGTCACGAGCAGCTAGTTCTTATGGAATTCATTTAGATTGATGTCATGAATGTTTGGCTGGATTTCCGGTTATCTTGGAACTTGGAGTGAAATCCACGATAATACTTGGAACCGACATTATTATAAACTTATAATACTGGTTCGAGATTGAACTTAAAATTTTTGTATTTTTTCATTTTTCAAAATTTTCAAATTAGTAGAACAAGTAGGCTATTTCCCTACCCAAACACGCTGAGCTGCTGCCCAGAAAGCAAACATATTATACATCTAACGGTAGAATTGCTAACTTTATGCATTCATGTGTTTTTTAATGGATGGATTTGAATAGTAAAGTTGTAAATTCTAAAGAAGCACGATGCATTTCTTTCAGATAGTTCAATTATTTATTCGTGTTTAAATTGAACTTCCAATCTAAATAGTATGTGCAACCATGGTCTAATGGTTATGGCACGCAGTGTAGTTAGTTAGTAAGTCTCTTGTCTCCTCCGGTGTCTCCCGGGTTCTATTCCCCCTCCCTCCATGGTTCCCTTTCGTACTTGCATAAAATAATCATGTATGTAAAACGGTACCGAACGATTTTTTTTTTTTTTTAATTAAACTACTTTATACTATCCTCAAACTTGATAAATTAAACAAATCTAGCTGAAAAAAAAGCTATCACGCCGTACGCCGTAGGGACTTTGAGCCTTTCATTCACCAGGCTGTAATATAGCGTCGAACGGAAACACCACCTGCGTTCAGTATGATATGAGATTGAAATTTAAATATTATCGCCATACTTTTCATTTTAAATTTTTATTTGGTATTGAATTGGAATTTGGAACCAGTATTTCCCTACTCATACTCATACTCATCCTCGCTGAGTGAGTTGAGTTGAGCCCAAGAAAGCAAACATCATACATCTAGCGGTAGAATTGCTAACTTTATGCATTCATGTGATTTTCTAATGGATTTCAATAGTAAATTTGTAAATTCAAACTTCAAAGGTAATATGAAGCAGAATAAAATTTCTATAAAAGATTGATTTATTCGTCTTTAAATTTCCAATTTTAATAGTATGTACAACCATGGTTTAATGGTTATGGCACGCAGTGTTGCTAGTTAGTAAGTCTCTTGTCTCCTCCGGTGTCTTCCGGGTTCTATTCCCCCTCCCTCCATGGTTCCCTTTCGTGCTTGTTTAAAGTGTAAATATGTGCGAAAATTGTGCGATAATACATTTTTTATAATTTTTATTAATGCTATCACCAAACTTGATAAATTAAACAAATCTAGCTAAAAAAAAACTATCACGCCGTAGTACTCATGATCTCGTACCGCTCGTAGGAATCTTCGAGCCCTCCACCACCAAGACCACCATCCTTAAGCTAATATTCAGCAATTTATCATCTGGATAAAAACTGTTTCCATCATAATATGATATTATGTAATAATACACGAACATGAGATACAGAAAAAATATATTCATTATTTTTCCGAAGATGAATTAATTTTTCACAATCCTTAAAAGTTAAAAAACAAACAGATGTAAACCATACTTCTTCCAATTAGTTTGCATTAATATTATATTTTGACTGTTATTCAATTCCATTTTTCGATTCGATCGGATCAGGTTCGAAGTTCGATTGAATTCGAGTGGGAGGTTGGGACATTGAGTACCGTTCAGTATATTTGGCAACGCAGCGCAATTGAGCCTGTTTTAAAATACAGACGAACTGACTTGTAAATAAACAAAATGGGTAGCCTGCAATGGTTTATTCTGTTTCTTGTCATTCTTTTTTTCCTTTTTAAACGGTAAGCGTAATTTTGCTTTAACAAATTTTAATTAATATGCTAAATTTTCTTTTATGTAGTCTTCTACTGTATGCTCTAAACTTAATTTTCACACATAAACTAAAAATCGAAGTCCGTCTAGGGCAAGTCGCCCTACTTCCACCTTCTGTACAAAATACTTATTTTTTGTTCAAAAATTTCACGGTTGTAAGTATTTACAATTTATTTTTGTATAGTAGCGTCTTTACGTTATTCGTAACTTTTTCCCTTTACAGCACGTTGATAAAGTGAGATTAACCTCATCACTAGTAAATGCTGATACCAAGAGGCTACTGGGGTTGTTGATTGAAGATGTCCGATTCACAAGAGATTGCAGTGTTAATAGCAATACATCACTTCAAGCCACTGTTCCAAACCCAGTGGAATCAAATAGAGTCAATCTGCTTGAAAAAATTTTACCCATTCTGACATCATTTGTTCAGGTAGGTGGAAATGTTAGTTTTGAACCACGTAATCAAAGGTCTAATTTATTTGGTTAGTTTATGTGTGTCTCCATAAGCAATGTGACTATAGTAGCCCAGTTGAACAACAACAAGTTGGTCCATGCTTCTGTTAACAATCTGAGTTTAGACGGAAGCATTTTACCACGCTCACAGATTGCACTCTGTGGTCTGATAGATGTGTTTTCATGTCGACTTCTTCAGACCGTAGCTACTACTGAAAGGTTAGCTATTTTCTTTGTAGTACTACGAAATCACCGTAACTGATTTAACACTATTTCAATCTAGAGATGGAAAGGCTAACCAGCAATCACAATTTGTCGAATCACGAACGAAAACTTGGCAGCCGTGTTTAGCAGAGTTTTCAGTTGGAGTTCAAACAGAAATTCACGTTGACCCAGTTTTACCGGCCATCACGGTAAGTGTAATTGAATAATTATTGTGTTGCGAATTCTTAATAGTTAAAATTAATTTTTTTTCAGAAATTAATGCTAAATATTTCCAACCCAAAATTGTCCATTAATGACAGACTTGTCAAGGCTTTTGAGACAAAAATCGTGCAAGATGATGCGCCTCAAGAAAGGCACCAGTCGCCAATTTGGTCACTCTATTTTCCCCGAGTAAGTTTTCTTATATAAATACCGTAGTCAAGTGCTTCCGTTCCTAATTTTGCTTTGCTAGAAATGCGAATTCAACGTTACTGGCACCGAAATCAAATTGTACAGACATGAGGACGAATCTACTTTCGTAACTACTACTTTAAATTTGTTGGAAATAACTGCAGATACTTCTTTAGACATTAGAAGCGGTACGACTGTTGTATGATAAATTATAACTTTTAAATCTTTTAAAGCTATCTGGTCTCTACAGGTGATAATATGTTTGACACCAACGTTAAGCTACACACTCAGATGTTATACTCTGAAACTAAATCCGGGCGATGGTTTAGTTTGAGTGAACTGGACGCAACTATTCAGGTCTAAAAGAGTTTTATAGTTTTCTTGTCGCATAAAACATTGATAATTAACTTTAATAAACAGGTTTTTTCTGGCAATATCGACTCAACAGTGAATGCTAATCGCATTGCAATAGTTTATTCAAACGCCGAACTTTTACCGTGGCTCAGTTTAATTCCGTACAAGAAGAAAAAAACCAGTTCTGGTGCGAAAAATGAATCTTCTCGTCAAGCCCCGCTTACGCTCAATTTCGAAGTTTGGGATCTTTCCGTGGTAGCGTTATTTCAAGACGCTTTGCCGTTACGGAGTGGCGTTACACACGTTCAGCTTCAGCTAGTCGATCACCCGGCAACGGGTGGCTTGAGTTGTGAGTTCGAAGGCGAAACTGTATGGTGCTGTTTAGGAAACAGAACGCCTTCCGACCCTGGGCAAAAGAAGGTTCACTTCTGGAATTCACCCATTTACGTTGGGCTGATCATTGGCAAAATGGAGAGGCGATTAGGAGTCCTTGGTATGAGCGATTCTATTCACAGCCAGTTGCTGTTGGACGTCCTTCGGTTTGAATGGTCACCAAATCTCATGGAAACGATTTTTGCCATTCGCAAGTATATACGGACAACACATGATTTATCTGTACTTGTTCTAATTTTTAATTCCTTTTAGTGGTCTGCCGCAATCAAATGTGAAACCATTAGCAGAAGAAGAGAAATCTCCGATGCGCGTTTCGCATTCCTTAACGGTCGCCAGTGCTAATATTTTCTTACTGATGAAGAAAGAAAGTAAATACCTTATTTCCTACTTAGACGCTTCCTTTACTATTTTCTACAGTATTTATTTTTATTGCTCTGTTTTTAGGTGCCCTAATGTTACGAGTTGATTCCTTGGCTGCCGATCATCAACCGGATAAGACTGTCGTCTCTATCGAAGGACTTAAAGGCCTCTTTATAGTTCCAGGAGCTCCATTTAGTTGCGCAAAATCTTTTGAAATCAAGGTGATGTCAATTTCTTGCACTTTTTTAAATGCTTAATAGTTCAACACTTTTCTGATTAATTTCAACGAGAAGAAAGGAAACCTTGAATTTGCACGACTGCAATTATCGTTGCGTAAGTCGACCAAGTCTGGGACTATTGACGTTGATCAATTGGGCCTTAACTGGGATACTCGCCTGCACATGGCCGTTCTACAAGTGATTGAAGAATGGAAAACTTTCCGGAACCGTTTTAACCAATCCAAACCTGTCAAAATACCAACTGTCAAAGATTCTGAACAGGAAACCAAACAAAGCTGGACCGTATCCCTCAAACACAAAACAACCATCTGCGCAGTACTTTCGCCCACCCATACTATTCAATTTCAAGCTGGTACGTATCTTCAATCGTAAAATATTAAAGGTCTTCAGAATTTATTTTTATGTATTTGTAGATGATTCACGAGCAATGGTCAACGGTCATCCAAGAACTAGTTTCGAGTTGAATTTGCCACGCTGCGCATTACTTTTTGACGGACATTCCATCATTGAAGCTGAAGGATTAAATTGGAAGCTAGCTGATAACGATCTTGATCTCAAACAGGAAAGAATCAGTTTCGATTGCGAGGTACTTATTTCCGTAAAACTGATATTTTCTTCGTGAGAATGGTTATTTAACTTTGATTACATCACATAATAAAGGCTGCCACAAACAAATGTGGGCTGGTCAGCATTGCCCATTTGCGCGTTTGCTTCCCCTACCGTTACCAGTTTTCCGAAGCCTGCCAACAGGAGATGGTGAGCGTCTTCAAGTGGCTAAAATCACTGCACAAAAAGCCTCGGCTTCCTGGACAAACAGAACCACTTTATCGTGACGTTCATCTGTCAGTTGCACTATTTTCTATGGTGCTCTGCGACGACCCATTTGAAGTCAAGCTCCGTGATAACTACGAATTGCGCGAAGATGAATTTCGTGAGAGTCTCAAACGTAAGCGTATGTTGGACGCTAAAATTGAAGAACTCCGAAGAACGCACCCACTTCTGACGCAAGTAAGTCTCCTAATCAACCCGTAAAATTTTCGTCTAATAAAAATTTCGTTCACACAGGGTAAAATTGATGAGCTGTATGCAAATCTGGGAGGCCGAAATGTTGAGATATTTGTTCAGCGAGCGCAACGCATGTACGAGGCGAGGCCTATGAGAACGGCTCTGTTCCGATGGGAAATGGAGCAAGTTGATGTGATGGCTTTAGCCGATCCATCTTTCCACGGTTACGCCAATGTCGTCCGCAATATCCAGGAGATGGATCCTGACAGCCCGTGGCCTGATGAAGAAATAGATTTTATTACGCTGTGGTGTCGTGCAGTCCGCGCAACATGTCATCGATGGCGATTTTTACTTCGAGATTTCCCGCAACCGCTTCTCGACATTCACGAATTGCTGCTCTTTGGTCGACTAGCCGGAGCTGAACAACAGTCTTCCTGGCGAGCTCGGCGGACCTGTACTGTTTCTGTAGCGGCCCCCTGGAGTGATGTACAGATCGAACGTGGGATGAACCAACTGAAATTTTACCATGATTTTTCTTGTGACGCTGAGAGCTGGCGTCTGGCCTACGGTGCTTGTTGGGAGCCCGTAATAGCCCAATGCAATCTAGCATGGGATTTCGTTTCACCTCCTTCAAAGGTAAAAATTTTATCATAAATAATAATAATAATAAACATTAAATTTACGTTTTCCCTACGAATAGGATCCTAGTCCAGCCTTGCCTTTTTGGGATAAAATTCGTCTACTCCTCCACGGTCGAGTTACGTTGTCTGTTCAACAATTAACTCTACTACTCCACACATCACTTGATCCTTACAATACCACTGAAGAGATGGAGTTAACTTGGACCGATTTGGCAATGGATTGGACTAATGCCAATTTTATCCTAAAAGGTATTGAATAACTTCTTATTCATAGCCTTTCGAAATTTTAATTCATTTGAGTTGTTACTTTTAGGTGAATTCAACGTCTATGTCCGAACGGCTTCCAAATACGATGATTGTCGTCTTTTGCATTTACCTCGATTGAAGCTGACCATCGGGTTGACCTGGCATTGTTTGGCCGATCCCAACGAACATCTCGCTGTACAACCCTGCGCTCCCGATCGAATTCCAGAATACTCGAGCAATCAGGAGCACGATTCCTATCGTGCTTTTAGATCGCAAAGTGTGACAATGGCCGTTTCTTTAGAAACTAAAGCTAGTGGTAGTAGTTCAATTAGTAGTAGCGCAGCAGAAGTGCATGCCCTTGTTTACGGTTCCACTTTACGATGGTTCGAGAACCTGAAGTTCATCCTTTCGGGTGTTTCAAGACCGACACGACGGGGGTCGTTGTTTAATAACACCAAACCGCGTAAAGGTCAGCTTTCACGACATTATAAGGCAGTTCGTTTGGCTTTGAGCCTTCATCGCTTCCATATCTACTATTGGTATGTTATATCGTCGAATAACAATTCAAGTTCGTTAATTTAAAATAACTTGTATTCTTTTTAGGATGTCCGCATCAATGCAACGTGGGTTCGAGCTTATTTGTGGACGTTTAACACTTAGTTCCGAACATGCTTTGCGCCTAGTCGCCCTGGAAGACGGACTCAAGCACCGTCCGAGAGCTGACTGGTCTATTGTCTTTCTAAACTGTGAACTCAATGAAGCAGAAGTTTGGCTTCAAAGTGCCCTTGGTTGGTTTTACTTGGCTGACTACACAATCAAACTTTGAAGTAATTCTATTCTTAAATTTATAGGGTCTGATAGTGATGATAACGCCGAGCTTAACGTGTCCTTACGTCAACCGGTGGAAAAATTTTACTTTTTGAGTGTCCAACGAGTCTCTTACGGACGCGAAGCGGTCCTGACACCGCCTTTTGTAGCTCCTGGAACAGCTTCCATTGTACCGACACATCGGTTGGTGGTCCAAGATTTAAGAGCCGCGTGGACCAAGAGTAACCGTCAAGTGGCTTTTGCGTTGTACGATTCTTGGGTCAAAGCTCAAGTTCTTAAGAAAAATCTTTCATCCGAGGTGATGAAACTCCTCAGAATGCCCGAATCCAGCGTTTCCCCCATGAAACCACGATCTTCCGCTCGTATTTCTGCAGAAGGGGCCCAACCGACACCTAGTGCTTCGAGCACCAATTCCGCAGCGACCCCAACTGCACCTTCAACACCTGTAGCAGATTCTATGCTGCAGCAACTCTTGGCCGACCATCGCAACGTTGTATTTAGTGAAGACCTTAGTTCTACTGGCAGCCGACCAGCTGTTACCGGAACTAGTACTAGTGAAGGCCAGGAAGGAGTCCACCTAAACTGGCTAATTGAGCTGGTTAATAGTCAGGTAATTGCAGTTTTGTACTCAGTTAAAAATTGAAGTTGAAATCGAATTTCTTGGTTTAGGTGTTGTTGAAAGGATGCGAAACCAAAGGATACATCATATTGGCAGCTGCTCATGCCAAAATTCTGCAAAGGCTTCATCCTCCCGTGTGGCGTGATAGGAGCTTAGTCTCCAAAACTTCATGGAACTGTTCGCTTGACGGGATGCAGTACTTTGCAACCATCAGTGCGGGAGAACAAGATGCCCTTGACGAGAATATTCTTTGGCTCAGTACGGATCATATTGGCAGCGCCGCTAGAGCAGAAAGTCAAGTGTTATCTTCACTTGATTGTCTGCCTGACATGGTCGGAAGCGGACAAAGCGTAGGAGGCGTCATCTCTGAAACGGTTGGCGGATGTGACTCTTCTGCCCTTCAACTGCAAAGGATCGTTTCCCGTTGTAATTGCGAGATTTTGTTTGTCAGCTACGGACAGAACACGCTGGATCTCGATCTTGATCATGATCTAGAAGGACTCATGGACATTCCCCCTCCACCAAACGACGATGTGATGGATTTGTGGGCACAGCGGGAGCAACCTGTCGATTCATTTACTCTGACGCATCACGATTTGAATATCTGCACCAACTCACTCCAATATGAGATGCTACTGGACGTCATTAATAACTTATTGCTGCATGTCGAACCCCATCGAAAAGAGGCCAGTGAACGATTGCAGCGACTGCGCTTTCAGTTGCAGTTGTCCAGCACTGAGGATCAAAGACGACCCGTTCAACAAATTCAAAATCAACTACGTTCCTTGATCTCTCAGCTAAGACGCCTGGAGAAAGATACTTTCATGCTCCAGCGAGCCTTAGCAGAAGATCCCTCAAATGCTCAGTTTATAGCCGAATTCGACTCGTTGGAACGCAAAGTGTAAGTTGTGACTTATTTGTTTGATAGAGTTTTTAATAATCTATCTTGTCTGGTGTTTTAGATATGAATGTAAAGAGCAATTGAATGCGGCAAACGAAGAACTTGCGATGATGGTATCTTGTCTGAAAGAGGCTCAGTTAACAGCCCATCAACGCCTCCAAGCCGCTCGACAAGGCAGTAATGTCACCACAGTTCGGACAAGTCAAATTAACTTCAAACACGCTCAATGGCGACTCACAGAAGCCGACGGCCAACTTGGAATTGCAGACGTCGTGCTCACTAATTTTCTGTGAGTCAGATTTTTAGAAGATTTATTATCGTTTCTGTTCTAAAGGACCCAATTTTGTTAGGTATAACAAATTGTCGAAAAGTGATGATGCCTGTGAGCATTCGCTGGAAATCGGCTACGTCAGCTTAGCTAATCTTCTTCCCAACCAAATCTACAAACAAGTTATCGTTCCAACTGAGTTGAACCGCAATATGCCAGTGGATCGACAGGTTGATTCTTCTTTAATTATTTTAGTAGCTTTAAAAAACTAACCTTTGTTACCTTATTTGCTTACAGGTGGCTGTCCGTATGTTTTCCAGAGATAAAGCTCCCGTGGGAGGTATTTGTATCAAAGAGATTTTTGAAGTGAATGTCGTTCCTTTCACATTCGGTAAATAAGAAGTCAAACGGAATTTGATCGTACAAAAAATTCTAATGAAATTTTCTAACGTTTTACAGCTATGACGTACCAGTTTTTCAAAACGATGATGCGCTTCTGCTTCCCCGAAAAGGATCCTGAAACTTTGGACGGTGAGGGTGAGCATTCAGAATCATCCGTGGCGCGCAAAGGAGGAGGCAAGCATTTCAGCAATGTTAACAAGACTAAACGAGGCAAAGAGTCGAGTTTCTACGTTCCAATTGAAGATGATGTGGAGAAAATGAAGGTTTGCACTGGTTTTTACGTTATTTAAACGCAATACATTTTTAATTTTAAAGCAATTCTTCAGGAACGAGCCGAGAAGAATAAATTGTTCATCTACATCAAAATTCCCGAAGTCCCGGTCAAAGTTTCTTATAAAGGAGGTAAAGAGAAGAACATCGAAGACGTACACGAATTCTTCTTGGTTGTTCCAACTCTCGAGTACCACAACGTCACTTGGACCTGGCTGGATTTATTTCTGGCCATGAAAAATGATTCTAAGCGCGTTCTTCTCTCACAGGTGCGAGAGCAAAAAATTTGACAGAAGTGAACTGCAATTCAATTTGATTTAATTTTTCTCAAAGGCAATAAAACAAAAACTTCAAATTCGACCGCGTTCCCATGTCGAGGAGGGTGGAACACCACAGGAAGAAGACAAAGCGCGTCTACTTTTGGGTGGACTGTCAATGGTGAGAGGATTTAGACAAAAAAAAAGACGATTGACTAGTTGGTGTGCCTAATAATTATCCTATATAATTATATTTTTTTCTTTGTTTCGTTGTCATATGTAGCCCGGTGATGCACGTTCGAGTAAGAGAGGCGGATTCTGGAAACCATCGAAATGATGCAACGTTTTATTGGTTCGTGTTCACTTTCTTTTTTATTTTGAATTATTGGAAATGCCAGCACTTAAGTTATTGGGGTAATGGGGAATTAATCAGCTTACTGAAAAATAAAGTGAAATTTGACCCACATTATTTTAGTAATGCTCTACTACTTGTTTATTTCTATTTGGTTAGTAACATTCCAAAATTTGTCACTACTTGGTTACTACTGAACAAATATTGATTGATAGGCTTTTTCTTCATTGATTAACAATACAAAAATTTCTCATGTAATTACGGCAGTCATTAAGGTGGCGTGTGACACTTGTTGGTTCGCTGAGACTGAGTAATGTTAATTCGTAAAGATTTGAAACCAAAATGGCAATAATATTCAGATTTTAAAATATTATTTGCTGTTTGGTGGCTTGATGGAAGTTCTTCAATTCTTAGCTGCATTTATGGACTCGATCCAAATAGGTGAAAGTGAAGTGACAGGTTTTTGAAGCAGTTCGGATATTTTAGCTGGGCGGAAAAAGTCTAGACGGTGACTTTTAAAAAAAGTAACATTTGTGTGAATAACTACGGTTTGAAAGGAGTTGGACTAGTATTTTTAATTTTACTTACAAATCAGGATTTTCAAACCGTCCTTGAGGAACAGGATAAAGGGCTTCGTACGTTCGGTTAGCACCACTTCCATGTATAGCATAAGCGTTGATTTTTGTTACGTTCGGTGGTAGGTAAGCGGTTGGAATGATGGCTCGACCTTGCCAGCTACCAGTTTCCGTACGTTCGACAACTTTGTAATCCAAGGGTAAACTATGACGGATCGCTTTGTGAACGCCATTTAACAACAAAACTATATGTTGGCCCCACCTGTTTTATGTAATTAACTATAAAATCTTTGCATAAAATAATTCAATGTCATGCTTTAAACTCACGGTCCAACTTCAATTTCGACGTACTGATTCGCGTCGTTCGCCAAGAACAATTCTATGACTAAAAATGGATAACGTAATAGCTTATGTTTAATAACATAAGATTGATGCACAAGAATTATATTTTAAATCTGTTTGAACCTTCGAAGTCCCAAAGACCCATGAAGGGTTCACCCGCGGCACCACCTGGATTTTGAGGATCGTTGAAAAACTTTCCTTCGACATCCATTTGGAAGCTCTCGTCATTGAGCGATCGCAGTTCAATAGTGGCAGGTCGGTGAGTGAGAGGTTGGTCATCCCTAAAATGCATTATGAGCCCTTATTATTTTAACAACACCCTTGCAAGAATACAGAAATTTACTCATAGGTATCAGGTATGGTATTACCAAGTTCTTTCTATTGAAAGTCTCATTGCAAGTGAAAGGTTGGTCCTAAAAGTAAAAAATAATAATTATTATTATTTTAAAGTAAGCCCAAGTTACATCTAATTCAGTTTTTACTGACGACAATGTAAAAAAAAGTACTTCTTAAATGTCACCTAATGCCTAACCAACAGGACTAGAAAACGAGAGAGCATACCCGAATAGCAGAAAACTTATAAGGATGTGACGTACCAGACGACTCGCGGGTTTTGCTTTGAAAACCATGACTCCACGTAACACAAAAGAAAATTTTTTCTATTTTAAACAGCTCCACTAGCGAGATAAATTATTACGTTCTTCACGAAGCGCTTGATGTCGAAGTAAAAGCATTAATGTAGCAACAGAAATTTATATTTCGATCCTACAACAACAAAATTCATTTGGTTTAAAGCCCACCCATTATTCCTTGAGGCGAGGGAGGTAACAAACGAAGTATATGCAACTCCAGTCGTTTTATTCAAACTGTACGGCTTACTACCAACCTTAAACCTATACCTATATAACTGTTATGCTTAATGTAATTGTTGAAGACGAAATTTGTAGTATCATCCTATATCTTCATTCCTTTAGTTGTTCATTAGGTTTAACCCTTTACATTTGTTCGTTTTAACTGATTGCTGCATTTTTTAGAGATAGGGTGCTACAATGTAAAAAGAGACACTTGATTAATCCGCTTTTATTTCCGTAATATTCGAAGTAAAAGAAAACGAGAATATAAATGAAAGATACATATTGCCAGTAAGAGCTTAATTGGCAAAGGGCATAAACAGCCAACACCACATGCTACTAGTGCATTCCAAACTGCATATAGCATTCTGCAATGATATCAAATCATTCTTGCAAATCTTTATCGAAAACGTAGACACCCAGGCCTTCTCCGACGCGCTGCAAATTAGTAACCATCTTCGCTAACTTATTCATAGATTCAGCCTGCTCTTTGAGATATTCTTCTTCCAAGAAATTTGTCAGATGGGAATCATTGTGACTAGAAGCCACTTTATGTAAATCCAGCAGAGCCTTAAGAAAGAGGTTAAATATATAAAAATAATTAAAGTTCAAAATAATATAGTGATTACCTGATTCACTTGCTTTTCCATATTGAGAGCATATTCCATGGCAGCAAGTGTAGTATCCCAACTATCCTGTGCAGGGCGGTCAATGGGTTGAAATACAACTTTTCCTCCACGCAAGTGTTGGTACTTAATGAATTTGTCAGCATGTTCATGTTCTTCTTTAGCAGAATCCATAAAGAACTTTGAGAATCCCTTAAGAGCTACATCATCACGATCATAGAAAGCAGCCTAAAAACAGATAATCAAGTTAAGACACACAATCATTAGGTTTTAACATTGTTTGTACAGCTGACATTAGACAGCTTCACATTGCTGCGATAAAAAATATTATGTAATTTCGATCGTTACCAAAGCCAAATAGGAATAATGGGCAAACAATTCAATATTGATCTGCTTGTTAATCCCAGCTTCGGTTTCATCATGGTAGTTCTGACGGCACTTCGACATTTTCTTCTTTTTTATTTTTTTGTAAATTTAAATATGCAAAAAATATGTTGAGCAGCCAATTTTTCAACTGTTGATTATGAGAAAATGTCCGATCACGCACTGGTGAGGCTGGACAATGGGTAAGTAATGGAAATAGCAAAAACAAATCTGAAGACTGGAGACTGAGTTGTTCTCTGCGGTATTTGCAGAAGGAAATTCGCAGTAGACACTAGCGCCATCTGTGCAAGTTGATTGGTCGCCATGGAAACAGAATTTAATTTTACAATAGAAAAAACATAATTTTTTATTTTTCCCTTCTTTAGATTAATTTGAAATTATGAGTATAGAACGAGGAATCAAAATTACCCAAGTTATACTGTCATTAATGAAAACTAGAAAACATCGATTCCAAATTGGCGCCTAATTTTATGCCCAATGCCCATGTTGCCTACAGAAACATAAATATAATAATAAACTTAAACAAATTCAAAGGAATTAGAAATAAACCAAATTATCTAAAAATAAGTTTTTTTTTCATTCAATATTTTTCTAAATTAGATGACGAAATTCAAACGAGATTTACTTCTAAATTGTCAAGAGCGCATTTCCTCTACTCAACGAAGCAGCCATTTTATCTGACTCCTTTCTTTGCTCTTCTGCCATCCTCGTGTAGCAAGGTATAAAGATCTCTCGTTTTAGTTTTTAGTCTTTGAATTGAATTTGCCCTTAATAAGCTTTTGTTGAGTACTTCACTTTTGTAAGATTTATCTTTCTGAGTAATTATTTGTAACTTTTTTGCATAGTTTTAACGTTTTTTAAATGTATCTGTATAGTGTTGATTGCCGGCGTGGTTACATTTTCAATCTTGTGTCATTTTAGATTTAAAAATGGTGAACTCCAAAGGTTATCGTCGTGGTACTCGTCATTTGTTCTCCAAGAAATTCAAGGAGCATGGTGTTGAACCCCTGTCAACTTTCTTGAAGGTGTACAAGAAGGGAGATATTGTCGACATCAAGGGCAATGGTGCCTTCCAGAAGGGTATGCCATTCAAATTCTACCACGGCAAGACTGGTAGGGTTTTCAACGTCACACAACATGCTGTTGGCATCATTGTCAACAAACAAGTTCGTGGAAAGATCTTGCCCAAGAGGTATGCATCCCTAGTATGTCACATGTGGTATGTTAATTTACAGTTTTTTCTTGTTGACAGAATCAATGTTCGTGTGGAACACATCAACCACTCCAAGTGCCGTCAAGACTTCTTGACCAGAGTGAAGACCAACGAGAAGCTGAAGAAGGAAGCTAAAGAGAAGGGCATCAAGGTGAATGTTAAGCGTCTACCTGCCCAGCCAAGACCAGCTCATTTCGTCTCCACCAAGAACAATGAGCCAGTTTTCCTTGCTCCCATTCCCTACGAGTTTATTGCTTAATTGTACATCTTAAGCCTGAACTTCAAATAAAAGTGGATGGACCTCAACTTTATTTTTCTTTTAGTTTTAGTGTATTACAGTAGACCTAATGCACTTGGTGGTTAGTCATGACGACGATACGGTAACAGCCGACGAGTGTGTAGGTAGTAGTAATTCTTAGTCAAGCATTTGGGTTTTAGTTCATTTCTATGATCCAGACTTCGTCGCTGTGATTACCAACTTGATGTTGGTTAAAATTGACCAGATTCTAACCAAAGAGTTGTACATCTCTAACTTCAAAGTAATTATTTTATTTTTCATTCTATTCTTTTGTGGTGGGGTGTTGAAAAGTACAGGAACCCTTAATGCCACACGTAACAACTACACGAGAGAAAAAATAAAAGTATTAATCATATTTTAAAATATTTATTTCAGGAAATAACGATAAATTGGCAACCTTTTTCCGTGTAATCATCATTTGCTATTTTCGCAACGGTAAAGCTACATCCTATGTTTATACCTGAGAGAACCTTAGGCCTGCAACATCAAGTCATCACTCATCCTACTACTTCTCAAAGGTAAATCATTCATACATATTTATGTGTAAGCTGTTTTATGCGTAGAAAGGGTCGACAAACGCTTTCCAATTTAGAGCGCCTATAGACTGCACCAAATATAAAGCGTAGTTTCCCACAATAAAATTGATCCGCAATTTTTATGTCATTCGAGTGGCACTACGGTGCTAAACCGAGTTTTGCGGCTATCGACAATCGTTTTGTTTCTTTTATTGCAAGTATGATCTAGATTTCTGTTGGGCCGAGTATATTAACTCGTAAACGTGTTAGTGTACATACGCGGCAATCAGACTAGTTAATGTGTTAGAAGCCTACGTCGGTTGAAAAAGAAATTGCTTGTGTGGCAATCTCGAATTACATAATTTGTTAGAGCGTGGTTAAGGATGTGAAAATTAGTTTATGGTACGCGATATCGTTAATGTTGCGTTAAGGGAGAATGAAAGAAATTTTTATATTTTCTATTGTTGGTTTTAGACTGCAGGCGAACCTATCTCCTACCTCAAAACTTATCTTCTTACTGGCCGATTGAGTTTTATGTTATTTTCCATTTTGTATAAATGCGAAGTAGCATATTCGAATTTTGGCAACCAATAGTAATTAAAAAGTTGCGCATAAATTTCTCTTGCCTTTGGGGTTTTCATATTTGCACATATTTGAATTGGGGGTTTGAATGCATGCAAATTTACTCAGTCGCATATTACTGGAAAAAATTCAATTATATTGTGTATGGATTGTTAGATATCATTTACAAAGTAAATAGTAAGATATCTGAATTTTGTCAACCGAGAATAATTAAGAAACCAAAAAGTTGCGCCTAAATTTCTTTTGCCTTTGCGGTTGTCATGTTTGCATATTCGAATCGTTGAATTTGAGGCTCCATTGAATGCAGCAAATTTAGTCGGTCGCATATGACATATGAAAGACAACGGGTTTTTGTACTCGTGCACTGTTACATCATTTACCAAAATATGGCTTCTTGTTTTGTAACATTTCCAAGTCGGTACTACTGCCTTTCGGTTTGTTTTTTCTTCAGTTCCTTTTCCTTGGTCGGCCTTTCCCTTACTTCTCAAAAATCCCCGCAATATGAAAGCCATTTCACGTTGAAAGACTTTGAAACGTAATTTTTTTCCATCTTTTTAGACAAGTCGTGATAGAGTGTTGTCGCGTGTTGTCGTTTTGTACAAATTAAAGAGTTATCTTTTTGATAATTCGTTTTAGTAATTAACACTTTTTTTTTTTAACTTAACAGTTTTACTTAAAATATATTTTGGCAAGTTGAACAAAGACGTTTGCTGATTGCTTCACTATCCGTCCCGTTGTGCTTTCTGAGTTCCGTTAAGTAAAGAATGATGCAATGCGTTTCAACTTTCAGGCGTCTAACAGGCGTCTAACGTTTACTATTTGTTTTTTTTATGCGCGCTATTTGTTGTACACTTTTAGCAAACCCATTAAAAAATATGCGATATTACTGGGCACCTGTTGAATCGAAATGTTAAGTTTAATTCTTCTTTTAAATACTGTGCTTGGCAATGCGCGTGAATTTCGGTATTTCCACGTTTGTGACTAACCCGGTAAAAAACGTGTGGTTTGTTGATAACCTTGAATTTTCAATAAAATTTGGCAACCAAAATTTGCGTACCAAAAAGGCAACTGTCGATTTTAGAGAGGGAAACCGACGACACACGCACTCAAGACATTTAGGAGAAATTACGATCTGTTGTCCACTCACGTCAGTTCTTTCTCGACTTGATTTCACTCTAGAGCTGCCACACTCTCGTTTATCTTTTCAGCTTAAGTGAACAAAAAATCACCTTTTTCTAAGCCCTCAATCGTATTCCTCTGCTAAACGAGTTTAGGAGCAAAAACAAGTTTAGGAAAAGAAATTTTGAAAGTTCGAAATTTAAAACAAACTAATTTTTTTTTTAGAAAATGTGCTATACAGGGTAGTACCATCAGAGGTTAACAGTCCTCAGGGAAAAAGTCTAACCCGTTGGGGCCAGGTTATTTTATTCTTCGAAAATTGTTGTTTTAAATTCAGGTGTGCCAACAACAAATAAAGATCCCTCAAGGACGGTTGTAAGATTTCTTCATTTTTCCTATGTATGGCTATTATCAATTGGTCTGTTATTTTGGTACATTCCAACCAAAGGCAAACCGAGGGAAGTACCTCTCATGGCCAGAGGGTCTCTAGGAGGAGCTAAAGGGTATTTTTTGTTCCACAACAACAAGGAAGAAGCGTGAGGCCAGGTGATGATCGGGTATAAATTCAGATGATGTCGGGCAAGAGTCGGCTTAGTCTACACCCGTCGAGAGACAAAGATTTCCACCCTAGCTAGCATGAGACCTGTGTAAAGGAAATCGAGGTCGAGACTGGATCTACCAGCCTTCGTATAGAGAGAAAACTTTCACTTGTGTATCTCGCGTAGACCGTCCAGCACTCCAGCTTTACATTACCGTTTCAGCTCTCGAACCCTACGTTTGCTGCTGTCGTGGTGTGTTTCCTTCGCACACACACACAAAAGTGTCGTTTTGGCTTGTCAGTCAGTGATCGACGACTGTGCCCCAATTGATTCCCACTTATAGGTGTGGGAACGTCGTCTCAGCCCTGTCATCCTGTGCGGATTTTTTCGAATCCGGCCGAATTAAAAAAACAAGAATCAAAGTGTGAATGCAGATCATGTAGTGCGTGTCGTCGTCGGCGCAGTGTAATGTGATCCGAATTTGAAATGGCATCGAAAGTTCTGCGCTGCTTCTTGTTAATTTTCTTCATTTTCGCCTATTGCCATTCGGTTACTTGGTATCAACAAGTTTTCGCCAGCAAACAACAATCAGCCATTGTTTGCAATCACCCTGGTAACGTCTATTTTATTTTCTAAAATCCGAGTTTTATTTGATTAGCAAAAATTTGATTGTCGCTCAAACAAAGTGCTCCTCGATGACACGCGTCGTCTCCTGTATTAATTGCTCCTGTTGCGAACGAAGGTGAATTTCTTCAGCCGTAAATAAGTGTGTACTCGAAAGACTAATGTTTTCTGTGCCGCTTGAAAACGAAAGTGAAAGTGAAATTTCAACAGGTATATGAGAGAGAGAGAGAGAGGAGAAGAGGGGGGAGGTTGCTGGTTATATCTGGGAACCTTTTTGGGAAATTAAGTAGGTCCTTGCTCGGGGGAGAAAGCGCGCAAAAGGAAAAGTGGTATGTGCTGCCCTACTCCTCGGGCTTCTCTTGGTAATTCTCAACCGGTGGAAGGGTGCCTGCTGTACATTACTGTCACATTTTCTGTTTGGTCGAACAGCAGCAGCCTTGACCCAATTTCTAAATTCTGTTCATCGTCCGCTGCTGCTGTGCCTGGTCGTCCAAAGAGCCGACACGAGGCGGCCTTTTGTGTTTGGGGTTTTCTTTAGACTTTCCCTCTCATTTCTTTAAGCAAAAAGATGTTGCTAGTTTAGTTTACATCGCACTCCATCGCCTGTAAAATTCGATTTTTTTAAAATAAGATAAATGACATTTTCAATACGTGTAATCTGGAATCACGAAATTGCGTAGTTCGAATTGCTGCTATGGAATTCGGTTGGAATAGTACTAGTGAAAGTAAGAGAATTGTCAGCCATCTTCAAACATCTATTGACATTTTATACGGAGAAACTCGGTAACATGAGTAGCATACTCTGAACACGTAATGTAAAACGGTTCATGTTTTAATAGTAATGGAATGTTTAGCAGTAAGTGTGTACGTGTTTGAAGAAAGTGGTTAAGAAATAACGCAGTTTATCGGTGTGAAGGTAACTGAAATTCAATTGCGTCATTCGTTCTTGCAGAGAAAACCAAAATACCAGTTTTTCAGGTCACTATGACTAAGCAAATTAACAAAAAGCACGTGACGCAACTCCTTGGTTGGTGACTGGCTACTTCTTAAACGTCTGCTATATACGTAGAAATCGTCTCAGTCGAATAAATTCACATCTAATAAAATGTCCTATATAGTGATAAATCCATTTTCGGATGATTATTTAATTTACCTTTTTATAATAGCAATATCTTTTATCTAAAAAAGAATTGTCTTCGCGATTTTAGATACACTTTTCTCTCAGAAGCAAATTGTAAAAGTTTATTGTACTTGACACACACAAAAAAAAAGGTTCATAATAGGGAATGAATTGTATATAACATGACATTCTACGATTGAATTGCCATGGGCGGGAGTTTCAGTTTCATTCTTCTTGCAAAGAAGAAAGTTCCAAACTGGTTCTCACAAATGACATTTGACTCACTTTCCCGTGTCTGTTGATCTCGTGATGTCCTTTTGATGAATGATATGGGCTAAATCAGGCGTGTATATTTTGAGTAGCTCCCACCGAAATTGTAAGTAAAATTTGTTTACTTTTAATCAAAATTTTCTCCCTTTTTGTGCTTAAAATCGTTTGGCGTTCTTTGTCTAACCTCGATGATTCCGGCCATTGGCCTGATACGTCGGTCCGTCCGTTTCAGCAACCAAAGGAAATTTCGTAATAGGGTTTTCCAGAAACGTTTTTTTTTTTTTTTTTTTTTTTTAATTCAAAATTCAGTTCAATTTGATTAAACTTAAAATTGAATATTTTAAGATTTTTGTCTATATCTCAATTTTTTTCTAATTATTAAATTTCTCTCTTATCTAAAAGAGCTTTAAAATACCAGCTCACAGATGCGCAATCAACACTTATAGCTAGCTAGCGCAATTTGAATTTGGTGATTTTTTAAGTTATTAATTTGCCGTGTAATAATCGATAACTATAAGCCCTGTGTTGTTGACAGACAGTATATATGTGTGGATGAAATCATTTAATAATTTCTCTCTTTTTTTATTGATGCAGATTATCTTGACAAGGTGTATCCATCTCGAGCGAATGACACGAAATCCTTTTTAGTTCACACACTCCAAACCAACTACAGTGGATCCTGTCTAGAAAAGACGAGCGCCTATCCAGATGCTTTTGGGTGCGATGCTCTGCCGACGAAAGAAGATTTTTTAGCTTCGTCACCCTCCGAAATCAAGGCCCAAGTGATATTAAAAAGCGACTTACTAAAATTCAGCTCTATGCTCATAAACGCCTTGACAATCCTGGACATTGTACTCAGCCGGCGCACTAAACCTTGGAGATTTCTACTGCGCGTTTTGTACCGCGTAGGCCGGTCGAACCTTAAATGGGGATTACTTTGGGCGGCTTTTCAGCTTTGGTCCCATTTTGAAGGTGACAAGGCGACCGACATCATTGAAATTGACATTGAGAAGTTGCCATTTGCCACAGCCGTCAGTCAGATGCAACAGATATGGATCGCCCTTCAGTCCTACCCGATGCTGTTGGCATTGACCTTTTTCATTTACAACCTTGCCGTGAGCTGGATCGTCCATCTACTGAAACGCCGGAATGATAACCACAACGTCATGACCGCCAACGAGACTGATGTTCGTCAAGTGACCACTAACGTTACCAATGGCGCCACAAATGTCCGACGACGAATATTATCTCGATGGTCGCTACTGATCGACTGTCTTTTTCGACCCCTGTCCTTCGACACGGCTCACAGTTTAATGGATTTTGAACTTGACGAAAATGTTGAGCAATTAATTGAACGCCTTGCATTGCCTAATTTGTGGCTGACACCGACCGTGCCAACGGATTACCTGAAATACCTCCCTGTTTGGCGTTTTGAAGGCTGCATTGCTGGAGAGTCTCTTCGGCTGGATTATTCATCTGCCCAGTCTTACGCCGATGCAGCAGCAGATAATTGTCATTCCGTTGCAAATAGACTGTGGAATGATGACCAACCCCCGTCGACCATGAAGTGGATTCCGAGTGCGGATTGCGCCATTTGCTTGGACAAATACCGCGTCACTGTTGACGTGTGCGGTCTACCGTGCGGTCACCAGTTTCATCATAATTGTATTATGGTCTGGCTGCAGCGAGACAATCATCATTGTCCGATTTGCAGATGGCCGGCTTATCAAAACAAACACCTTTCTATTTGATGTGATCTCATTGTGTGTTTATAAATTTTCCATCTTCATTTTAACTTTAACGGTTCGGATTTCTATTTTGACTTATTAGTTGTGTGTCTTTTCGGATATTTTAACTTAACCAATCATTTAGTTCAGACACTACGGAGGTCTTATTTTAATTAATTATTGATTTCTTCAATTCATCGATGTCAAAATATTTATCAAAGTCAAATGCCACCGCAAGAGATTCTTGAGAAGCGATTTTTTTTTTCGGGCAGGTACTTCTGTCTGTGATAATGAGCACTGGACGAATAAAATTTTAAGTATATTGCGTAACAACTTTTGAATTTTTTGACTTCATAAGCAATTGGTTTGCTTCTGCTTAAAAGTCAGAATCCGAGATACATTCTCACATTCTTTCTAATAATTTTATCTATGTATAAAGCGAATATCTGTGACTGTAATTGATTCTTTTTTTTTAAATAAACGAACCTTTTTATCATGCAGAAATTGTCATTAATATTGTTTGAACTAAAAAAATGTTTGTCTTTTTGCTGATTATTATTTGTTTCTTTTAATGCAGTATCTCTTGTCCAAAGACTGATTATTTCTATACTATCGTGGTTCATCAGGTTCAGGTTAAGATAAGTGTAGCGTTATCAGTTTTGAATTCTTGTTTTCCAAAAATTTTGCTTTTGGGTTGGCCGACTTTTCCCAATAGATGGCAAGACATGAATAATTTCTTAACGCTAGGTAGCGCTAGCAGTAGGCGTCTGTAGTTTTTTGGCCTTGTTTATACTACTGAAGCAGAGTAAGGAAACTTTCTGAGCAAATTCTGCTGTCCTACAGATTGACAGTAGAAGATTTCAAAGTACAACTGGCTCGAAAACTTTAAATTTCTAACAAACGTAGCTCTTGTTGTTGCGTCAGCGAGTGAAAATATTCTAATTCAAAATGAGTGGAGGAGTATATGGTGGAGGTAAATTATTTCTTACCTTACACAAAAGTTTTCATTCAATTTATTTTGGTTTGTTTGTAGACGAAGTTGGAGCACTCGTTTTTGACATCGGTCATTATGCATTAAGAGCCGGTTATGCAGGAGAAGATTCTCCTAAAGCTCAAATTCCCTCAGTAGTTGGTGTACTTGAACAGGCTTCATCGGTTGAAATGATGGATGTTGACAGAATTAAAGAAGCAGCTCCAGCATCTGAAAAGAAATATTTCATTGATACAGTGGCATTAAACGTGGCCAAACAAGGTAGTTCAAATATTTGTGACAGTTGAAATCATTTAGTGAAAATTCTTTTCAAAATTAGACTTGGAGATTGTTGGCTACCTGAAGGATGGTATGATTGAAGATTGGGATATTTTTGAAAAAATTCTGAATTATACGTATGCCAAATGCATAAAATCGGAATCAGAATTTCACCCAGTTTTAATGTCGGAAGCACCTGTATGTTTTATTTATTTTGTTATGCATTCGTTGTCTAAACACATTTGTTTACTCATTGTAGTGGAACACTAGAGCAAAACGGGAAAAGTTAACTGAAATCATGTTTGAAAAGTATAATGTCCCAGCATTTTACCTCGTCAAAAATGCAGTCTTGGCTGCATTTGCAAATGGAAGAAGCACTGGAATTGTTGTTGATAGTGGTTCAACTCACACTTCTGCTGTACCAGTTTATGATGGTTATGTTCTGTCTCAAGGTAAGAAAAACCTTTCTTTTTAAATAAAGACAGAACTTAATTTTGATTTATTTAGGGATTGTCAAGTCACCCCTTGGAGGAGATTTTCTTACAATGCAATGCAAGCAGCTACTTGAAGGCAAAGACATAGAAGTTGTTCCTCCATACATGATTGCTGCCAAAGAAGCTGTCAAGGATTTCGAAAAACCTAAATGGACGCGAAAAAGTAATTTGCCAGAAGTCACCAAGTCATGGCATAACTATATGATGAAGGTAAAGAAAATTATTTAATTTGAATTCGAATCGATTCATATTTTTCCATCGAATGAGCAGGAAGTCATAAGGGATTTTCAATCGACAGCTCTTCAAGTGGCTGATGCGCCTTATGACGAAGAGACGGTATCTACAATCCCAATGGTTCATTACGAATTTCCGAACGGATATCACCAGGTTTGAGCTTAGATTGCGCTTAAATATTATCTATATCTTATCATGTAATTCATTACGACGTATAAAGGATTTTGGCTGTGAGCGTTTTAAGATTCCAGAAGCTTTGTTTGATCCTAGCTCAATCAAAGGTGTGGGAAACACAATGCTTGGCGTTGGTCATGTAGTGACGACCAGCGTTGGTATGTGCGACATTGATCTTAGACCGGTAACTCCCTTTCTCTTGGTGTGTTATTTTTGTTCTTCAATTTCATTTTTCATTTTTTTTTTTATAGAGCTTGTACGGTAATGTTATCGTTACTGGCGGAAACTCACTACTTTTAGGCTTCTCTGATCGTTTGAACAGAGATTTATCAGCTAAAACACCTCAGGTATATGCCACACGTTTCACCAATTAAATGATTTGTACTCAATGTTTCTTAATTTCTTTTCAAAACAGAGTATGAGACTGAAAATCATCAGCGCTAGTGGATCTGGTGAGCGTAGATTTGGTGCCTGGATCGGAGGTTCAATATTGGCTTCGTTGGGATCCTTTCAGCAAATGTGGATTTCTAAGCAAGAATACGAAGAAGGTGGCAAGACACAGGTGGAGCGTAAATGTCCGTGAAATAATCCTGATCCTTAGAATTTGAAATAAACAAACACGCCCCTCCCAATACATGTCTCATAATTCATGATTAAATGTAGCCCCGCTTATATGCTGGCATTCGATTGCATGTGGCTATTATCTATCATCTCGGATATAAATTAACATTTTTCAACAATTGTCTTTTCTTTGAATCTCCTTGTTATGTACAAAATGGAGTACCATTTCCGTGACAAGTCTAAGGTTACGCCTCCGGTACGTTTTTTTATGAAGTCAATGGTCCCCTGAACATTACGAATTTTTATTTTATCAGCTGCAAGTACGACAGACCTGCGCTTATTATACGGCGGGTTTTTCAACTTGTTAAAACATGGTAAAACTCTGAAAGGGAAGTAAATCTTTAACAAATTCCCCAAAAGTAAAAGGTAAACTTTTCTTTATAAGCTATTTCCAGAAGGCGGTGACTTTTCTTTTAGTCTCCCCTGTTGCGTTATTGCGTTACTTCTAGTTGTAGAGCATTAAAAATTAATGAGAATTTGCAGAACCAAAATAAGAGTGAAGCGCTGCCCAGTTGTAGAAAATGGTTGTCTGCTCAAAAATAATTGCGTAGAGCGAGGAGGGCTATTGATTGCAAAGGCAATAAAAAAAAATGAATAATTGCGTAAAAGAAGAGGGGAAATACTATACTAGAACATAGTATTCACAGCATTCAATATACATCACATTATAATGTACTCACGGGAACGGGAGGGAAAAAAAGCGAGAGAGAGGGTGTCCGGCAACTAGTAATGCCAAAATTGCTGAAGCTGTTCATGAAAAGGGACTGGAAAAATGGCGTCTGTGAGTGAATCCTGTAACGCCGTCCATGATAATTTCTTGGCGTCTCAGGATAAAGTCGGTCTAATGCCGGCCTTTTATCAGGTAAATGATCGCTATTAAAGCATGTTTCATATTTTCTTAATCATTTGGATCATATTATTCATTTATGCCACCGTTTGAGCATCGTTCTGAGACCACTTCTCTGTCATTGTATTGGAAGTTTTTCAGAGCTGGCTTTGTTATTTTTCAGTTGAATGAATATCTCGGAGGATGAGCCTTGTCTTATTCAACATTATTGGTGTAACCATTTTGCACCAGTGTTTTTCAGAATGTTACAATTGTTTTTTAGTTGGATTCATAAGTTATTTGATTTGTTTATGTTGATCTGAGACAAAATGAATACGTCTTCAGAGCTTGAAGTAGCATGTTGTTTCAACTTGTATGATATGTTGTTTGGTTTTATTCTTTATTTTTATATGTGGATATGTTGATGTAAACTTATACAGGTACTTCAATCTTGCCTTAAGGATCCTGACAAGAAATACCAGGAAAAAGTGGATGCACTTCTTCGAGCATGGGAGACCCTTGCTTCCTACACAGATCAGTCTTCCCCAAGAGATAATGTTGATTATCTCACAGAAAATTTGTACAGGTAAGAAATAACAACAACAATTTAAATTTTCATTCAAGATTTATTCATTTAAATCTTTTAGGGATACTTTAATGCTTGTTTTACGAGGAGAATGGAAAAAAATACCCCAAGCAAACAAAACACATTTGAATGTCACTCTTCAAAATACCATCTCCAACTTATCTAACACACCTGCCTATAGCTTATGCCAGCATGTAATCCGTGTCGTCAATAATCCTTGGAATGATCCGACACTGGAAAAAATCATCGATGGTGAATCCATTAGCGATTCAGAAGGTAAAAAGAAATATTTCTCTTATCTTTTTGGCTTGTTCTAAATCTTTCAAATTGTTACAGGGCTTGAATTTTGTTTGGCGGAGATGCCAACGCTTCTTACCATCCGGCTCGATAGGTTATGCGATGATAAGTGCAGAGACATTGCGCTTAGGCTAGTTGCTGTCTACAGGAAATGCTTGCAAGATTCTTCTGATTCAAGATTTTTGGATTCTTGTGCAGTGTCTTTTCAAGAGCAGTGGCTAGATCTACATGTGGCACTTCTCTACAGTTTCAAAAAGAAAGAAGAGGTTATAGCGATATTAAAACAGCTTTCATTAGAAGATGGCTACAACCTTGTACAGCGGCTTATCGATAAGGCTCCATCGCAAGGTCAAGCACAAAGTAGCGGGAGTAGTGGAATTAACAGAATTTGGCGTCATCATAGCTTGAAGACAGCCGAGTTTTCTAGCCAGTGTTTACTCACCACTGCTTTGATCATCTGTCCTCCACCCAACTGCCTCTCGTCACTCGCCATTCAGCTGGTGAATCTGCAAAAGAGGATCGGCAATTCAAATCAAGCTGTGATCGAAATGCTGCACACATTGGTAGATCAGAATAAATTTATGACATCGGCTCACATGTATATCCTCTGCGCAACGCTATCAGATGAGGTAAATAGTTTTACATACAAAATTGCGTAATATTTGTTAGTAATTTTTATTTAAACATTTTCTTTTCATAGTTCCGCGACGATTTGAAGTCATTTTGTATCGAGCTTTACGTCAGAGCGGTGGCGGTTGATCTCAACGACCTAGAAAACCGGAAGTTAAACCCCGAAGGCGGTGGAGTCAAAAGTGGTGAAATTGGTTTAGCTGCAGTGTTTTCGAAATTGGCTGAACTGGTCCGCGTCAACGTGAGAATCTGCAGGGAAATTGCATTAACAGCGTTCTCCCTTCATCCCACAAAGGAGCGATTTGACAAATTGGTAGAACTGGCAGCTTTGACACTCGAGCAGGGGCTCAAATTAGAAACAGTGGCAGCCATCGGAGAAGGACCGTCGTCATCGATAACAATCACCGACTACAATCAAGCCATCATGGAGCATGGCCGAGGCGCCGTAGTTGGTGAACCACCACCAGGAAGTGGAGGAGGTCCGGGTGGTGGCTTTACCAATGGTGGAAGGTCTCGGGAAGAAAACGAGAGTTTGAATTTAACCTTCACCAGTGTCAAAGAAGCGTTGGAGGATGCTGATAGCGGAGTGGACTTAAGTGACATTACGACCAATGGAATAGGAGAACAAGAGATCAGAAGCCCCAGCACGCTATCCCAGGAGGAGGAAACCCAATCGCCCTACTCCGACTCGGCTGCTGATACCTTGGGTGTATCCAAAGCTGTTATCAATGACCTAGCTAGTGTGGTGCACAGTGTGCGATGGGACGTGCTAACCTGGAAAATTGGATGGGAACAATTGAAACCACTCTGCCGGCGCTATATGGCTGACCAGGAAAATATGCGCTCCGTTACCAAAGAACTTCTTTTTCTTAAAATTGATTACAACCGGTTTAAAGATATGCCTCGTCCGGAGAGAGACGAGTTTTGGGGCATCGAAAAGGGTTATGAAAATTGCGTAGATCCGGTGATTGAAATTGAAGAGAGAAGCCGATCCCGCGTGAAATCGGAAGCAAAACGCCAAAAATCAAAGAATTCATCTAGGCAAGCTTCCGGAAGCTCCAGCCCGTATGCGAATGAACAAGCCGATCGCAAAAAAGTGTTAAAGAAAAAGACTTGGATGCGCAAGGTGACCTTATCGCTCAAAACCTCGTCAGATTCCGACAGCAGCATCGGTTTCAGTCAATCTATAGTGAGCACTGAAACTAAATCAGTTCCAGAAGGCGTCAAACGATCCGCCAGGATTAAGGCAAGCAAAGTACGTTATTAATTTTTTTATTTGTAACTCAGCGTGACTAAAATAGAAATAATTGTAATTTTTTCAATTATTGTTTAGAAAACCACCTTTGGCCCTCGGGGCTCACCCCTAGTGAAAAGATTGCGCGAAATCAGGCCTGATTTTGGCAACGTCAATCAATGGCAAGATCCTTCTTGTCCGATGACACAAACCACTCGATCTCCAATCTGCGATGTGGCAGATTTATCCAGCAATAATGTTGTACAGCAGCACCTTCAATTGTCTCGTTGTCCGTCGTCTTCGTCCTCTACTTCTTCTTCTCCTTGTCACATCGCCGCCGATCATTTCGCACCCATGCTAAGTACATTGGACATGCAACCCAAAGTAATTCTCACAAGAACACCGGTCAAGTCTCCAGGACCTTCTCCAAACAAGAGACCACATAGCGCAAGCAAAATGTTCCCTGGAATTGATACCCCGTTGGGATGTCGGGTTTTTCTAGAAAAACTTGGTAAAGTGCATCCAGGAGTCGAGCGGACTATGACTAACCTCAAAGGCCTTGATAATGTCCAGGTAAAGAAGAGAATTTTACTTCTGAGACAAGATTTAATGAAGCATTTTCTCTTTCAGGTCAGACCACCTCCAACTGCCGTGCACATGGTGCAGCTCCGCAATCTACCTGCCAATAGCCGTATAGGCACTAACGGATTGCCAGGCAGCACGGAAGGGAATGGTGGTGCCAATGTAAACAACAACAACAACGGCAACGTCCCAAGTGATCACCGGCAAGAGCAACAACAGCAGCATCATCAGCAGCAACAACAACAACAACAGCAGCAACAAGAGGAAACTAATAAAGCGGGCACTTCTTCCGCTTCCTCCTCCTCGCCTGGCAGCGAAGATACACCTGCGTACACTAGTACGTCCAGTGTCCAAATCACTGCTGCACCATCCGGAGGCGGCTCTGCTTCTGTCAGGAATGATACAGATCCGGACCCAGTGACTTTGGTATCGACTCCTTCGGTCAGCATCTTTCAAGTGGCCCATCGACCTGTAGGCAACAGTAGTGGCGCTGTACTACAGCCAGTTGCTGCCGTGACGGGTTTCAATCCACCGAATCCCAGGGTCAAAACTCCAGCAGCTTCTACGGCAACACGTTTACCAAAACGTTCCAGGAACGCTGCCTCTGTTGTGCGACCTTGTCTGGATGATTTACCTTCCGTCACCTTGTCACAAATGTTAGCGCAGTCGCCTAGCATTGATAGTACGGAAGCGACTTCCCCCCTGACACAGCCTGTTGCCATATCTAATGGACCGAATCAAACATCTGGAACAACGTCCGCCGCAACGAAACCGACCTCTCAATCAGGGACAACACGGTCGTCACGAGGCCAACGATCCCGAGGAGAACCTAGTATCCCTCCCAGCCCGGGAGATGGCACACTGGTGTCATCGACCGTGTCTGTTCCCAATAACTCGCCACTTCCATCAGATATAAGTTCTCCTTGTCGAGTCCCCTTGGTCAAGTATGTCGATTTGGATATGGTTAGCAGCCCATCGCGACCTAGGCCTGGAAGCACCACCGGAGTTCGACGTCATAGTCAGGGCTCCAATTCAAATTCGCCCGATCCACACAGATCCAACACTGCCAAAAGTCATCGAGGAGCAGCTGCTGGACAGAATCCATCAAGTCCGGCGATGAGCAGCCCACAGAGCCCAGCTCTACAAGCTCCACCAAGTCCGCTGTCGTTTCGCAAGCAGCAGCATCATCACGTATACCGGCAACAAGAGAACAAAGCAGTTACTGGTGATCGACTGGCATCGCCCAGTCATCCGTCGCAATGTTCTTCACCCTTCTCCCGGCCGTCAAGTCGTTCACAGGTAATTTTGAGTAACCATTCAATTTCTAATTAAATACCCTATATGCAATGTGTAATTTTTTCTGATAGGACACTAGTCCGAGCCCGTCATCGGAAGTGCTCGGCGGATCCATGTATCCGCCAGGATTCCTTCCTTACGGTCCTTCAGGAGACACGGGGTCGAATTCCAACCACCCTGGCACGAGTCCGTCTCCTGGAGCGTCTGCATCCGCCAGTCGTTTATCCAATTTCGGTGGGGCGTCGCCTAGTCAATCCAACGCACCAAATTTCCCATCAGCGCTTCCAAAGTTCGGACAGGCTTTCGCTAAAAAGAGTCACTTTGACGTTATGCCTGTATTAGGATCCATGAGCTCACCCCCGGCTGCTGCCATGACAACAAATGCGTCCTTGCCTACCGTCTCCTCGTTACAAGACCCCAATTTACAGGTCACAGGCATTATTTTCTTAATTAAAATTGAACATGCTTTTTAATTTTGTTGCTTTCTCATCCACAGGTTGGGCGAATGATTAACAGCAATTTAGGAGGTAGTAGCTTTGGGGACAGCAGTCGAAGATTCGCCGGTGAGCAACATAATCCATCTGATGAAGAAGGATTGGGATCCAAACTTCATTCACTGTTGGAATCTGCTCTCAACGGGCAGATCAGTCGATCACCTACCAGAGGTCTACCCCAGACGCAGCAATTGGTGACTGGCAATCCTGAAATGTTGTTGTCCGACTCGGCGCATTCAATAAGCCCACTTGTCGGAGGAATGGACTCGCAATCAGGCAGTGATATGGCCGGCAGTGGGGGTTCCCTTTCAGAACAGCTGCGTGAGTTTGAGTCGGTTTTCGAAAGAGTGGCTGCCAGCACTGGTGGCAGTCATCTGCAGAATCAGCCGGATCCGTGGTCGGACCTCGCCCATCCTGATGATGGATCCTACATGGGTGTTGGCCCTGTTGAATTCCTGGCACCGTCGTCCACGTTTTCTGAATCCATGGACGTTTCCGAAGCCTCTCCTACTTCTCCGAATTCGGCCGACGGTCCTTTGTCATCCCAGCCAGACGATGGAGGATCTGCCACAGCGGTCCCCACAAATGGGAAGGCCGCTCCACTAATGCAGCTTCTCACAGTGGCTTCGGCTGCCCGTCAAGCATTGGAAGACGAAGAAAAAGAAAATGAAACTACTGCCCAGTCTCCAGTCGCTTCGGTCGAAGTCAAAGTTGAGCCCATTATGGAAGAAATAATCAGTGACGAAACGGACGAAAATAACGTCAACCAGGACGGAAAGTTGACTGAAAATCAAACTCACCTTCCCGTGTTGTTTCCAACCACCAGAGTAGTGTCGCTTTCAACCGTTTTCTCTGGGTCTATTGTGGTCAGTACTACAGAGGCTGGCCAGTCATCTGTCACCTCATCAACAAGGAGTATAACGCCGACAACCATTTCTGTTAAAACCGAGGCCTCGGGTAAAAACCATCGAAATAAAACTGTCCAAAAATCTAGCCCGGTCGTCAGTCCTACCGCCAGCGGAAACACGACGCCCAGCAAAACGACGCCAGTAGCTTCAACATCGGCTACCGCTTCATCAGCCAGTCCCGCTGCCAATAAAGCTCCCCAAAAAGCGCATGACGATGAGCACACAGTCTTAAGGGTGCAAGCCATTTTGGAGGAATACAAGGAGCAGTTGAGGAATTCACCTGATCTTCAGAACAAGCCGGCCCCTCGAAGGTAATAATGCGTGTTGCAATATGTCTCATTTTGACGGTACTATAATACTTTCTTTTCATAGGCGTTCTAACCCTCTTCCCTCGCCGAATGCTACTCCAAAGAGGCGAAAGTCTGTACAGAGTAAAGTGAAGTTACTATCGCATCATGCACGGCCTGCCGAAGCCACTTCAGATGGGACTCCTAATGCTAGTAGTAGCGCTGATTCCACTCCGAGTGCACTGGCCGAACAGCTGTCCGCTTCTTCAAACGCGGATAGTGCTTCCATTACGATTCCAGCTGTAGAGTCCGTCAAAAGTGAGCCAGCTACCGCTACGACCACCGCTACGACGACTGCCACTGCGGGAGTTGTTAAAGCGGAAGCACAAAAGACGGAAGGAACGACTTCTGTCCAGGTCCTTAGCGCATCAGCCGGCATTCAGCTATCCATTCCGGTGAGCGCTGTAGTGACTAGCAGGACCACCGCTTTAACCATAACCAACGACGGAACGGCAAATGCAACGACAGCTACTCCCTCAGGTAATTTCAACAGTTTCCTTTCATTAATAATTTATTATTCTTTATTTCTCATTTTCTAACCAAATTCTATCCCATTTCAGTAGGAGCGACTACAGTTACCGTTTCGTCAGCTGCCACCCCGCTTACTTCTCTAACCGGAGTTTCCACCGTTCCCATAGGCATGCTTCATCAACAACTGCTTGTTCAATCCGGAACTGGTGGTGTGCGGCAGCTCCTGTTTCCTTTGAATTTCTCATCATCTCGAGGTGGTGCATCAACTCCCAGGTACATTCAAGTCAGACAAGTCACCATGAGTGGCCAACCTGGTGTGCTTAGTTTTCCAGCTCGTTTTGGTGCTCCCATCACCATGCGGGCTGTTGCGCACACTGCCGTCAATGTGACACAGCCAGGACAACAGCAGATTCAGCAAGCTCAAGAGCAGACCGTCACGGCCGTAAAGCCGGCTGTGACTGGAGACACTCACGTTATACTCTCTTCTGAGATCCCAGTTGCCACCCAGGTGAGGATTGATTTCTTTTTGCATCTGAATTTTTGTTTTAGTTCTAACTGAAATGCTTGTCCCGCATTAGCCTGTGCCAAAGTCTTCAACTGGTGTGACTGGACCTCAGAGAACCACGCCGTTCAGTGCAGAACTGGAAACACCAACCACATGCTCAGCTTTAAACGTCACCCCTAAGTCTGAGCCGATCTCAATTGCTGCTGTTCCAGTCGCTGCATCCACCACGACGAGTGTCTTGAGACTGGTGCCTCAGTGTGTGCCAACAGTCAACAGAGTGAGCCTGCCTGTTCCAGCTGGGATTGACACCAATGCCCTCTTAGCGACGACCGTAACCGTCAATCGCACAACTGCAACTCCCACTCCTACCCCACCTCTGACAATGGCTCCTGTGCCAGCGGACCCACCTGTTGTTGCAACAGCCGTCATAGAGGAGACGGATCACAGCAAATGGAATGACCAAGGCACACCAAGCGGTTCCAGGAATTCTGTGGATGGCTCGGTGACGCCTGCAGCCGACGAAAAGCTTCTCAATGACGCAGAGACGGGCGTTTCCGAATTCTTACCTTGTGCCGATTTCATGGGGCCTGGAGTTTCACCCTCGCCTTGTTTCAGCTTGTCAGACTCACCTTTAGGTTCGAATCATCCATCAACACTTTTATTTTACCACTTAACACAATTTGTTCGTACGTCTTTTGAACAGGATCGCAGAACTCGTCACCAGCCACGTCCCCGGCCACCTTCCAGGCGTCTTCAACTGAAGAGGACTCCAACGGGCTAGTTACACCTGGTGATGGAGATCTGCCACCGCCAGGAGGCAACTCTCGAAAACTATCCAAGTCGAAAATACTGAAACGAAACGTCAAGCCGCGAATGGTCTTGGTACGCAAAGATCACGGTGGCATGGAGTATCGCCGAATGAGTGACGGTGAAGGCGGACCAGCCGTCATACGCAACGACCGGCGCACGCTAGGCAAGAGATTGGCGAGTAAACAAGTTGCCGTCGCGGCGGCTGCTGTTGCGGCGGCAACTATTTCTACCAGCTCTTCCTCACCTGTCCAACCTGAGAGTCGGACTTGTTCACCTTGCGCCCCATCGCCAATCTCCTTGCAACCCATTTCCGACGATTCTGAACCTGCAAGAACTGTGGTTCAAGGTAAGTGAATCAAATAATTACCCCTGTAGAATAATTCTGATACAACTATTTTCTGTTTTCTAAACAGCCGTCAGACTCGTTATTAAAAAGGAAGGAGACATTTCTGTGGTGACATCGAAGTCGATGTCGACCACGCCGAGTAAACAGACTGAATTAGTTGTTGTCGAATTGGCTGAAACTGGACAGCAGAACCAAAACGATGCGTCTTCCACTTCCGCAGATCGAACGAGTAGTGATGTTTCGATCAAGGAAGAGCCGGCCAACGAGGAGGATTCCAACATTAATGCTGTTTCTACCGAGACTTTGATGGAAATGGAAGAATACATTGTCCGACCAAGGCGTTGTGGCCGTCTGCAAAAGGAGGAAGTCTTAAATCAACACGATCCTGATGTCTGTCCTCTCTCGGGTAAGTTCCTTTCGACTTGACAAATTAAAATTATATTGGGTATTGACCTGTCCTTTTCGTTGGTGGTAGAACGCGGTACAACCAAACGTCGATCGTCTGTTCGTACCAACGTGAAGAAGAACTGCCCTTGCTGCGTTAGCGTCAGTGAGGGGCGCAAACGAACTAAAAGTGAACCCCCGGGCATGGATAATGCGTCTCCGGAACACACGAGTCCTGCGAAAAAGGCTCTCATCAGCACAGCGACCTCGTGCGCTGCAGCGGCCGGAGTTGTTTCGACGGCAGCGTCAACGACGACTGTGTCAACATCAGCGCCAACTCTAGCCACCAACAGACCGAAAACGACGAAGAAATACGCTCAACGCAAAAGATGAGAGTTTGCACCTCATTCATTGGCACGCGCTTAACCCCACTCTCCTTGATAACTTCTTTGTCTTCTATTACTGCTACTACAACTAAACAAAAACCAAACAAACTGTCATCGAGACATTCCTGTGGTCTGATTTCCCCATCGTCTAGTCACTAAGATGGTTTCCGTCATCTGATTCGATTCGACATAGAATGGAACCTTGCCGTGCCACTCGTATATTTTAACCCGATCCTCGTCCTTTTGCCACCCCGCCCCCCTTTAACAGCGTAACAAATGTTTTTATGTTCCGAAAAATCTTGACCTTGCCCCCCTACTACCCCACACTTCTCCTCGTTATGGCGTTTCCTAGCTTTTGCCTCCCCCCGGAATTTCTTACATTTGTCTCGTTACGTCGAGCGTTAGTATGTCGTGACACCCTCGTCTAGGTTTAGAATTCAGTTTGCCGTTTCTTTTGTATATTTCCCCCCTCCCTTTTCAAGACTCGAGAAGGCTCATTTGCGGCTTTCCTTCATTGTTCCCCGTGCAGCTACATCAAATGGAATAGTTCTCCCATCCTTTCACAGACTCTCCTCCGGCCGAATTTTCCGCTTTATATCAGTGTCGAGTAGTTAATTTTCCCCTTCAAAACAAAACAAAGAAAACAAAAAATAAGGAGGGAAATTTTAAAATAAGATTTCCATCTATTTCTTTTGGTCGTCGTGACTTGTTTATATTGCCACATTCATATAAAACTACTACTCCCGCCCGAGAAATAGCTACCACTCCTCAAAAGGTTTTATTTCACTTACTATGATGATGGAAGGGGATATATTGCCAGCCTGTGATGGATCGCGTGCTCAAACACACACACACAAAAGAGAAAAAAGTTGATAACAGCAGCCCTGTGGGAAAGTTAGGAAATTGGAAGAACTAGGAATTTTAAAAATTGCTGAATGTTATCACGAGGAAATGAAATATTAGGAGTGTTGAACCCTTTGATATCCTCCAACCACACATCAGATGTCGTTATTTCTTGTTGGAATATCTAGGCAAAAGAGAAAGAAAAGAAGAAAAAAAAACGGTAAACAAAACAAAAATAGCAAAGCAGCCGATTGAAAGTTGTCGTTCTGTCTCACTCTCACTATCTCTTTATATTTCGTATCTTTCTCTTTTTACACACCTTTCTCTGTGTCTCCAGGTCACGCCAAAAACGGGGATTTTCTACTTTAATGTATTATAGCACATTTCCATTGGTGACTTGTCTTGTGTGGAAAACAATGTGTTTCTTCAATTAATTCTTTTTGTTTCGACTTATTTATTATTAATCGAGATGTGTTTTTTTTTTTTTTTGAATTGGAAAGGAAATGGTTACCAAATCAGCCAATTGAAGAACTAAATTTACCCCTGGTATGTGTTATAAGCGTCTTGGTCACTCCCCTCTGCTGTTGGATGTCAAAAAATGATTTTTTTAAATTCTTTATGAGAAAGAGGATTTTCCATTCCTGAATTACTCGATTTCGTGAGCAAAATTTGTGCGTGTTGATTTTTGTACGTTTACTTTTTTCATTGTAAAACTCGGAATTACCTTTTTTGTGTTTTGATCTACTCCCACCTGGAATTCTCTGTCCTGAGCTGTGCCGTATTGCCCTCCCTCTCCCAATGTGTCTCATCAACTATAAAATTCATGTGTTGAGTGTGCAACACATTCTGTTATTTTTTTTCTTATGTCAATTTTGTCCGGCTTTTCATTGCTCGTAACAAACGAATATACTCGCTGGAAAGTTGCATTTTTGGGCGCAATTAATTAATTAATTTTTATTTCCAAGTTCCCAGGAGTTTCTGTAGATCAAGAAGATCAAACCGTTTTTTTTTTTCGATTGTCCTCGTGTAAATGCGAAAAGGAGCAACGTCATAGAAATTAATTAAAGACGATGTCACTGATCGCTTAATTCCAAGATTAATTCCTTCTTCCAAATATTGCACAGCCTTGTAATTTTCCCCTCTTGGTTTTTTTATTGCCAACTGGCACCTGGCAGCATTCCGAATTTGTTTCCTTCTTCGCTAGATGGTGTGGAAGGCTGGGGATTCCCTAGTGCTAGCTCCCCTCAGGCGTTTTCCGTTTTGAAGAACCGTATTATTAATAAGGCAGGGTAGTCAATGCAGACTACAGTTGATCATATACATATTACAATCACAACACGTCAACGTGTCCATATTTTGCGTTTGAGTACTTGTAGTTTAGACTGATTTTCAAATTGCATCATAGCTTCGTTTTGAGGTTTGCTATTCATTTAAAGGAAAAACGAAATATCTTGTAAATAATATACATTACAATTGCATATTATTTTCTTTATACATCACTATAGATATCACTGATCACACTGATTTTTGTTTTCCTTTCATCTGGCTTTCAGTTAAATTAAGTTGAAGATACATTAAAAGCGACGAAACATCGACAAACAAGGATTTTACTTTATCACTGCAATGGTGAAAGTTGTCTTTCTACATCCAGATTTGGGAATTGGATGAGGAGCTGAGCGCCTTGTGGTTGATGCAGCACTTGCTTTGCAATCCAAAGGCCATGAGATTCATATAGTTACTTCTTACCATGATCCTGGGCATAGCTTTCCTGAAACCAATGATGGCACTATTGCAGTTACTGTAAGTGGCAATTGGCTCCCACGCAGCATATTTGGGTAAGATAATTAATTTTACCAACAGACAAAAAAATGCTGAGACTAATCTGTTGATATATGTATAGGAGATTTCTTGCATTGTGTGCTTATGTACGCATGGTATGGGCATCATTCTACACAGTGTTTTTCAGTGATTTGAACCCTCAAGTCTATTTTTGTGATCAGGTCTGTAAATATGGTTTCACAAGAATGTTATTAATGAGTTACTTAATTACTTTTTCCTACTCCTCAGGTATCAATGTGCATACCAGTTTTAAAGACATTCACACTTGTGCCAGTCGTAAGAGTTTCAAAGACATGAAGAGTGTGAAGTGGATAACCTGCCATGTGTCTGCATGGGTGTACATGTACATGTACCAGATCTGTACATGAAAACATATATGTAATAGGAAACATTTTTATTTCTTTTTTAATCCATAGCCAATAATCATTTTATTCTTTCCAACAGATCTGCAAACACGAAGGTTATGAATTTCGTTCTTGTGGTCAATGGAGTTGGCGCCTTTTGCGACGTCTTGATATCAGTTTGGAATAATAGCTGGACTCTGGGGAATCCTCACTCATATTCGAGGTAACTTTGCAGTCAACATGTGAGAGGAGTTTTCGATTCGTTGAAATTTTTGCATATCTTCGTTGTGTTTTTTTTTCTGCAAGTCAACCTGCAGACAGGTCGGCCAGTTTGTCCAGACAGGATGTCCTTCTCGCTTGAAGGTCACGAGAAACATTACGTGTAAAACTGTCAATTAGGTGTTGTAGAGGTTGGGTGAGAATGACACGTGTTTCATCATTATCAAAGCAGGTACAATAGCCGCAAGGCTCAGCCATTTGGTATTCATTTTGATTTTGGTTTTTTGTAGACCCATCCCCAGCAACGTCAACCTAAAGAAGGAAAAAACAGTTTGCATTTCCTTCACTTTCGAAGGTCACGGAGATCATTACGTAAAACGTGTCATGCAGTGGTGTAGAGGTTGGGTGAGAACTGGAAGTTTTTCATCATTATCAAGAAGGTAAAATAACCGCAAGGCATAAGAGGAGGGGTGAGAAAAAGTCGTATAAAAGGCGAGAGAAAAGATGACAGGGATCAGTCGAGTGAGCATCTTCGACACGGTAACAACTGCAGCCCACAATTTGTCACCAACTGCCTTCTTCATTGTACAACCAGTTCGCAATCATGGGTAAACATTCATCTTTATTTCGAGTCGTGAATCAATTTTGTATGGTCTTCAGTCTGTATGAGTAGTTATGAGTTTACATTTGATCATTAATGTTCAAATCGTTTATAGTACAGTTAACTATGGTGCCGTGCTGCTGTTGGGTGTTGTATCGTTAATGGTTGGGTCGAACACGGGTATACCGATGTCTCCTGGACATGGTGGCTACCAAGCAACAGCAGCGAAAGAATACTACACCACGTCACCGCCTTACTACACAACAACGTCTAGATACTCAACATCTACGAACTACGCCGAGGCCCCCAAGTGCTACACCACCAAGACTGAAGAGTTACGCTACAAATTACGCTGCCCCGAGTTAGATCACCAAGGCGCCTGAGTACTACATCACCGATGTTCCCAAGTACTACACCACCGAGTATTCTTCCCCAGCCTACTACATCGAAGTCCCTAAGTACTACACGACTACGAATGCTGCCCCAGCCTACTACACCAAGGCTCCAACTTATTTCAATACCACAGCGGTCGAGTACTACACCTAACCACACAAGTACTAATCTGCCCCGAACTACACAACCACAACTGAGGCGGTGAAGTACTACGTAAATTTTCTTTTTTGTTAACATGGCATTTAATATTGGAAATTGATGTTCAAATTTTTTACCGTCTAGTCAACTTTAGTGTCGTGCTACTGTTAGTTGTATTATCCTTAATGTTTGGGTCGACCACTGGTGTGGCGATGTCTCGTGGGTACGGTGGATACTAAACTGCAATGCGGCGTCTAACTACACAACAACATATGCAACAACCGGATGCTACACCACCAAGGCCCTAGTTGCCCCGAGTCAAACCACGAAGGGAGCGGAGTACTACAGCACGAAGGGAGCGGAGTACTACAGCACGAAGGGAGCGGAGTACTACAGCACGAAGGGAGCGGAGTACTACAGCACGAAGGGAGCGGAGTACTACAGCACGAAGGGAGCGGAGTACTACAGCACGAAGGGAGCGGAGTACTACAGCACGAAGGGAGCGGAGTACTACAGCACGAAGGGAGCGGAGTACTACAGCACGAAGGGAGCGGAGTACTACAGCACGAAGGGAGCGGAGTACTACAGCACGAAGGGAGCGGAGTACTACAGCACGAAGGGAGCGGAGTACTACAGCACGAAGGGAGCGGAGTACTACAGCACGAAGGGAGCGGAGTACTACAGCACGAAGGGAGCGGAGTACTACAGCACGAAGGGAGCGGAGTACTACAGCACGAAGGGAGCGGAGTACTACAGCACGAAGGGAGCGGAGTACTACAGCACGAAGGGAGCGGAGTACTACAGCACGAAGGGAGCGGAGTACTACAGCACGAAGGGAGCGGAGTACTACAGCACGAAGGGAGCGGAGTACTACACCTCCGCGTATGCTGCTCCAGCCTTTTACACCGATCGCATATTACGCTACAACCCGCGCTGCCCTCAGCTATTATACCGAGTCTCCCAAGTACTACACCACCAAGGCAGCAGAGTATTACACCACAAACTTCTTGCTTCCGCAACTTGCTATATGGAGGTTCCTAAATGCTAGAGCTGAAATTTCCATTTGATTTTATTTATATTTGTCGGTTGTCTTCATGGTCATTGGTCACTGGGAATTAATGGTTGAACTTAAATGAGAAAATAAAAATTCTAATGCGGGTAATTCTTTTGTAAGACTTTTTGGAGTAACTTCAATCCTGTCGTCATTTTGACATGTGTCTATTGGTGTTCGACTTTTTCAAGGCCAGTATACTGCGCTGTGATATGTCTGTTTCATATTTTGGAGGTGACTATTGCCTTAGTCGATCTGCATACAGACATGTTCTTATGATTTCACGATGTTACGAAAGAAACTTGTAACTGCTGATTTTGGTAAATCTTATAAGTAAAAGGCAAGTAGATGAACTTTGTATAAATGAAAGACTTTGAAGTTGAGAGAAATATATTGAAACAATTCCTAAACAAAGCTTGGTACAAATTAAGAAACAATGAAGAAAAAACTTATAAAAAGAATTGCGTTATATTGTCCCACCTCCACCCACAATTCCACCACGTTTACAGTCACATACACATATACATACATACACTTAAGTTAACCCGTTGGCTGCCACGCCATACAACCCGTAGGTTACTCTCTACTACTCTACGCGTCATGTCTGAAGGATCCATGACCAAGTGGGACTTGCCATTGCTGACAAGTCCGTGCTGACAAGGGGGGGACTAAGGTGCATTGCCTGAAACAGGCTTGCCTTACGGCAAATTTTGGGCTTGGCGACTCTCCGACCCCGCGGCTTGTAAACCACGAGACCAAACAGCGCGGCCCGTGCAGGGGAGAAAAAGGTGTGGCAGCCAACGGGTTAACTAACACAAACGCAATAATACCAACAATACGATGATCCACGTTGATGACGAGTCTCGGTGTCGGTCGCGATTCCACCGAGTTTCGTTCTCACCAGGAGCAGGGGCAACATCCGACGGAGACCGGTAATGACTGTTAAAGATGAGAAAATCCATCTTCTCGACGTCTCCTCTGCATTACCTGAATAAAGACAAAACAATTCTGATTAAGTGACATGCCATTAAAAGTTACATAATACATATAGGCACATTGATCTGGTTTTTTAGCTCAAAGATTTGAAAATGCAATTTTTTTAACTTAAAATCAAGCTTGCAATATTGAGAACTGTTAAATGAACAGAGCTCACTTGCTAGTTTTTTGAAAATTTTCCGGAAGTATACCGGAAGTAACAACAGCTCCTCAACCATTGAGCTGTCATCAAATTAAACCACATATTCGTGATCTCCATGAAATTTGGGGTCGAATAGGTGTGATTTAAACGAAATCCAAAATTTGGCCAAAATTGAGAATTTTCCTGAACTATAGTTCAGGAAAATTTTCGAAACCGGAAGTACGAATATGTAAAAAAGATTACATGAACTTTACCACAAATTCGACGGGGATCACGAATATGTGGTTATTTTGCTCCTCAAATGAATATTTACTTATCTACAGACTGAAATGAGCAAACCGGAAGTAGAAAAAAAAACTCATTATTAAAAATCTAACAAGTGAGCTTTGTTGGAGGAATAGTTATCGTCAGTTTCCACTAAAAAAATTCCACACAACAGCTGCCGATAAATGTTTAACGAGATTTGCAAAGTAACTGAAACTGACTGTTTTGACAGCTGAAAATTATCGAAAAGCCATCTAGCGTTAGCAAAAAGAAACGTCCAAGTAACACACTAACACTTCTTTTACGCGTAAGAAGGGCCTAATTTTGGAATTATTACACAGACAGAGAGTTTTACGCAAATAGATAACTAGAAGATCATGTACGAAAATAAGTCAATTGTCCGGTACCTGGCCATAATCCCGTGGTGAGTGATTGCAGGTGTGTCACAGCGGACGGAAGCGAACATGAAGTGGTCCAGAAACTCGCCAAGTCGCCAGTGAAGTAAAACAAATTGTGTTTAGAAGCAGTGAAGCTAGATGAGCGTGCGTCGCGAAGATCATGTTGGTGGAAGTCCCTACAAAGGTCAGCATTTGCACAAGAATCTCCGTGCCAGGACAGCACGATTCCATAAAGAAGCTGCGTGCTCTGTAAAAACAAATGTTTTACATTATTTGAAAATATAACAATGAATAAAGCATATCAATTGTTACCTTTTCTAAGAAACACACTGAAATGTTCATGATAAAAAACCGTAAAAATGGAATTCACAGCAACCAACAGCATTACTCCACATGATGAGATAAATTCCCTGATGCTAAAGAAAGTGTCATGAAGTATTGCAGTAGCGAGATGATGGGTGGAATTGTTGCTTACCTTTATCATATGGGTGATGAATTTAGTAAGGCATTTGACTTTCATCAAGCAGATCTGGTACATGAACATACACATGGCAGGTCTCACTTCACACTCTTCATGTCTCTAAAACTCTAAGTGGGAATGGGACGAGGAAATTCTCTACATTATCTACAAATTTACACAAATTTACCTATGAGAAATAAAGCTGTACCTATCCTTCAGCTGGGTGGCTTTCTAAACAGAAGTAGAAACAGCGCCATAACAAAAAACATGCTGTTGCAGGGTACGCCACCAAAATTGCGAGATTCAGAAAAGATCCTATGGTTCAAGAATACCAATGTTATATGAAAATCTGAATTGTAATGGTCTGGTAGCAGTACTGGGGAAATACCTTATCTCGACACATTTGTATTCCACTTCAAACATGAGTTTTTGGCTTTTGACAACATGAGGGTCTAATCTGATGGAAAGTGACTGAGCGCTACTAGTCAACTTGTTGGAATGACTGACAGTATGCATCTAGAATTTGAAGAAATAAGTTGGTTCAGTATAAAAATAAGGAAGCTATGTCAAGATAAACCTACATAAGTTACGAAGTTCAATTTGGTATATGAAATCACAGGAATATAAGTATTAATTAGCTGCAATTTGTTTCACCGTTTTCGCCTCGTTTCACGATGTAAGAACAACATGGGCAACACTAGTGACATCTGGTAATGAGTTTTGAATCCTAACTCCTAAGTTGGTTACACAGTCAGAGTCAGAGCTCAAATTATTGGAGTTCTACATGTCACATAACATGTAAAAATGGAGTTCTATATGGGGTGCGAAATGAACACTTTTTCCAAAAAAAATGTTCAATAATCGATTACCATATTTGATGTGAAAACAAATTGATAATCGATTTGAATATTGAAACCAAGTTGAAAATATATTCAAAAATTGAAAATCTTTTGAAATTGATTTCATAAATTGAAAATGATTTTGAAAAATGTAAATGATTTCGAAAAACTAAAATGAATTTGAAAAACTAAAATGATTTCGAAAAATGAAAACGAATTTGAAAAATGAAAATGAACTTGAATATCCATACAATTTCGGGAGTGCGATATGACACCACCCTACTCTATCCCCAGCTCTCTCCGGATGCTATAGCCACCCCGAGACAACCGACTAGCCATTGATGGCTATGTCGCTGATTCCAGCCAGCTAGGCCGTCAGCGATACTGTCAGCCCTTGCCGGGCGGTGCTGGCCACCGCTGCCGCCACAACGGCCGCCGCTAAAGTCTCTCTCGACCGCAGGCCGAGTATTACCCTACACAAAAATAGATTACAGGATCCAACGTGAAAAGTTTCATGTTCCTGCAGTAAATGACACACAGCCTACCCAGCAACGATGAAGACGGAACGGCCGAATGGGTGGCTTTCACCTGAGAAAAGTTCCAGTCACGCCTCGGTATGACGTTCTCGCGAAGTTCTCGTCATTCCACTAACTGCCAACTGCCCGGAAAGAAGTGTTCTGGTACGTTTCGCTGGATAGGCCTATGCGTCCTGTACTGCTGCGATACTCTGCCGTTCAATCCGACGAGAAGAAGAAGGCGGACACGCCTTCTTGCTGACGTGGATCCTCATGTTGGTGCTGGCCCTGCTGGAAATTATCCGCTATCTAAGCGGATTGGGGAGCTGGACTTCTCTATTGTCTCTACGTCTTTGCCATGTGGTCCACTTGCGCCGGAAGTGATATACAATTGGGCCATTTCCAAGGAAGAGTTCATTGGAAGGATGGCTCTGTCTCAGCTGCAGCGACGGATTGAACACCAAAAATTGGCGCAACGTCTATCTTTTCTACCATCATGGAGGCAGCGGACATGGCGGTGGAGGCCAAAGAAGAGGATCCAAATGGTCATGTTGCTCATGTCCGTTTCAACAGAAAAGCTTTTCTTTCATGGCCGGCCTCAAATAAAAGTAGTCGTATAGGAACATGAAACTTTTCACACGTTGGATCGTGTAACCTATTTTTGTGTAGGGTAATACTCGGCCTGCGGTCGAGAGAGACTTCAGCGGCGGCCGTTGTGGCGGCAGCGGTGGCCAGCACCGCCCGGCAAGGGCTGACAGTATCGCTGACGGCCTAGCTGGCTGGAATCAGCGACATAGCCATCAATGGCTAGTCGGTTGTCTCGGGGTGGCTATAGCATCCGGAGAGAGCTGGGGATAGAGTAGGGTGGTGTCATATCGCACCCCCGAAATTGTATGGATATTCAAGTTCATTTTCATTTTTCAAATTCGTTTTCATTTTTCGAAATCATTTTAGTTTTTCAAATTCATTTTAGTTTTTCGAAATCATTTACATTTTTCAAAATCATTTTCAATTTATGAAATCAATTTCAAAACATTTTCAATTTTTGAATATATTTTCAACTTGGTTTCAATATTCGAATCGATTATCAATTTGTTTTCACATCAAATATGGTAATCGATTTTTGAAAATTTTTTTTGGAAAAAGTGTTCATTCCGCACCCCATAGTTCTACTGTCGTTGGAGTTCTACTGTCGCATTCAAAGAAATTTTTAAAAATTATTTAAATTATCCGACAGTAGAAGTGTAGAACTCCAATAAGTCCCACCTTCAATGGATCCTTAGGACATGGCGCGTAGAGTAGTAGAAAAACAACCAGCTACTGGTTTGTATGGCGTGGCAGCCAACAGGTTAACTATTATTGTATGTGTATGTTGTATTATATATTGTATTTCTTATGTTAAACTGTGGTGGAATTGTGGTTGGAGGTGGGTAAATAACACATAATTCTACAATATAACTTATTTGTTTCTCTATGAGTAAAAAAATATAAAACAAACACTTGACTATGCCATGAACTCCAGACACTATCTTACTGTTGTACCAAGTGTTCTCCAATGATAATACAGCGCATTTTCTCTTCATTTCAGAAATTCTTTCTTTTTTTCTCTAAACAGACATGTTACAAATATTAAAGACCATTAGTTTATCGAACAGTCCATAGAACGCCACAACCAACTTTTCTGAGAAGAGCGGAAACTAGAGACAGCCAAATTGCTCAATAAGGATTGTAAAATCGTCGGTGCTAATGTTCAATCAGCCCATCCTATCAATTACCATTTCACATGACTAGCTATTACGATACCTTGGACATTTACCGAAACTGATCAATACAAGAAGTAACCACATAAATAATTTATTTTGAAAAATCTGAAAGAGGACCAATCCATACCGAATGACTAGTGAATGGATAGACAAGGCAGATAATTCAGAGAAATTTTGTAACGAATATGAACATGCGAATAAAATTGAAAACTGCATCACCGCGTGAATTAAAACAAGGCTGCTACGGTTAATAATACTTCTTTGGGGCTTCAGTGTAGTATGTTGTAGTGGAGTATTTCGGCGCCTCAGTTTGGTAGCTCGGAGCCGAGTAATACTTTGAAGCCTCAGTGTAGTAAGTCGGGGCAACGTAGGTAGTTGTGTAATACTCGGGGGCCTTGGTGGTGTAGGTGTAGTACGTCGGAGCAGCGTAGGTTGTGGTGTAGTACTCAGGAGCCTTGGTGGTGTAGTACGTCGGAGCAGCGTAGGTTGTGGTGTAGTACTCGGGAGCCTTAGTGGTGTAGTAGGTCGGAGCAGCGTAAGTTGTAGTATAGTACTCAGGGGCCTTGGTAGTGTAGTAGACTGGTGCCTCGGTGTAGTACGCTGGTGCTGAATAATATTTAGGAGCCTCGGTGTAATAAGTTGGAGCAGCATAGGTAGTTGTGTAATACTCTGCGGTCTTGGTGGTGTAGTAAACTGGCACTTCGGTGTAGTAGTTTGGGGTTGAGTAATACTTAGGGGCTTCCGTATAGTAGACTGGGGCAGCGTAAGTTGTGGTATAGTATTCTGATGCCTTCGTGGTATAATATTGTAACGCTTCGGTGTAGTAGCTCGGAGCGGCGTAAGTTGTTGTGTACACAGGAGCCTCGGTGTAGTATTTTGGTTCAACGTAGTACTTGGGTGCTTCGGTGTAGTAGCTAGGAGCAGCGTAATACGTGGTAGCCTCAGTGTAGTAAGATGGGGCAGCGTAGGTAGTAGTGTAATATTCTGGTGCCTTGGTGGTGTAGTACTTGGGAGGCTCGGTGTAGTAAGTTGGGGCAGCATACGTAGTCGTGTAGTACTCGGGCGCTTTCGTGGTGTAGCTCGGGGCAGAGTAATACTTTGGCGCTTCGGTGTAGTAGCTAGGGGCAGCGTAAGTTGTGGTGTAATACTCAGGTGCCTTGGTGGTGTAGTACTTGGGGGTCTCGGTGTAGTAGGTTGGTGTAGCGTATGTTGTTGTTGTGTAGTAGGGCGGCGGCGTGGGGTAGTATTCCTTCGCCGTTGTGGTTTGGTAAGAATATCCACCGTACCCAGGAGACATCGGTACACCCGTGGTCGACCCAGCCATCAACGATACAACACACAACAGCAGCACGACACCATAATTAACTAAACAATTTATAAATTTAACCATACATTTTAAATTAGAACTGGAAAATTAACAACATAGAACTATAAACAAGATAGAATTGATTCAGGACTCGATATCAAAAAATGACTATTTACCCATGATTGCGAACTGGTAAATACGATGGAGAATACAGTTGGTGACAAATAATGCGCTGAAGTTGTTGCCGTGTCGGAGATACTCACTCGACTGACGTCTACCGCCTTTTCTCTCTCCGGTTGTGGTATTTTTATACGATTTTTTCTCAGCCTGATTCACCTCTTATGCCTTGCGGCTTTTTTACCTGCTTGATAATGATGTTACACGTGTCGTTCTCACCCAACCTCTCCGCCGTCGCATGGCACGTTTTACGTAATGATCTCCATGACCTTCAATTGAAATGCAAACTGGCTTTTCCTTCTTTAGGTTGACGTTACTGGGGATGGGTCTACAAAAACCAATATCAAAATGAATACCAAATAGCTTACCCTTGCGGCTATTGTACCTGCTTGATAATGATGCAACACGTGTCCTTCTCACCCAACCTATCTACACCACTGCATTGACAGTTTTACGTAATGTTTCTCGTGACCTTGAACCAAATTCTAAGGAAATGATACTGACCGATTATTTTACTCAAACATACAGAAAATTCTTTTTTAATCTCCTATTATGTTGTTTAATTGTTGATTGAGTAATAGTAACAAACTCTTATGTCGCCTCCATATGAAAATTATTTAGAATTACTGGTCACCTTTCGGAACTACTTAATTATTTAATCAACGAAACATTTCCCCCGGAAGATCGATTTAGACTTTGGCTCGTACATGTTTAACTAACAGAATGCTTTAATTAACTTAAGACCATACATAAAGAAATAGAAAAAAAAACAAGTGGATTTCAACAAATGGTAACAAGCCACTACGTCACTAACTTGAAGGCAGCGCTGCTTAATGGGCATCAGGTATTGCATTATTGATTGTCAGCGACTGAGGAGCTAGTGGTTCAAATATGAGGCCGCTCCAGGGCGCTCCTACTAACGGGTTACATTGTTCGGTGACAACAAACGGAATTTCGGGACTCATGGTTTCCATAGTTCATTTTTCTCGTTCTCGTTGGGGCTGCTGCAGAGGAAACGTCTTCTACATCATTCACCCAACAGGACAACACATTGTGTGGGCTTAATAGATACTCGACGGTTGACCGGACACAAGGCGCCATAATTTTCTGGCTCTGCTCGATGCCGTACGATTCTTGATGCAGCAATATTCTGAGATTCTTGATGCAAAATTATTCTGATGGAACCTGTGAAAAATAAAATCGGGTGAAACACAAATCAACAACCAAAAGGTGGAGAATATGTTTTTACCTTGAGGAAGACAAACTCCATCCAACTAATTTTGGAACTCTCCTTACCATCTTCATCAGTGATCCATATCACCCAAGGGATACATTTGGCCCACTCATTTTCTTGTATCGAAGACACAGTAACTTCTGTAATAACAGAAATTGAAATCAAGAAAAGTTGCATCATTATTGTAAAGAAATATATTTACCATTTCAACATTAAACAAAGTTTATGTTGTATTTCGGGGGAAGCCCCAGACCAAGCCAGAGCAGAGAAGAAATTGGGGAGACTAAATCCTGTGAAGAGATGAGGAGAAATGTGGTTACAAAATATACACCTTGCTTTCTAAAAGTTTGAACATCATAAGTAGGCTACAAGACAGAGTAAACATTACACATTGATGTGATATTATTCATGATTCACTTAAGCACGTATTGTGTGGGTCATCACATGTCTAGGATCATGAAACTAGTTATTATGGAAGCATTTCATTCTTTATCTCATCGACTATCTTCATATGCTTAGAATGTCGTGCACAACATTTACTAGGGCTCGCGTTGCAAGCGTTGGCCTTCGTCTAAGTCACCGAGCTACCTTGTAAGAATTACGGGAAAATTATAGCTATAAATTTTAAAATGATGTTTTTGCATTCTAGTTTGAAACCAATAAACGACAACAAAAATGTCAAATTCATTCGTTATGTGCACTGTTTGAAAAATTTCGCTGCATGAATGGACGTGGATTTCTTTTGGACTTGAATGAAACTCACTAACATCTCACTTTAAAAGAAATTTTCCCCGAAACCAAAACGGCAAAACCGGAGAAAACGGCAAACTTCTGGATGAAGTGCAAACCGAGTTGACGAGTTTCAAAGCGCCCTCAGATCAAGAAAAATCTACTTTTGAGGATGCGATTAGGTTTCTAAAACGGAAAACGAAGATAAGTGTTAGTAATTAACATAAAGGGTTGGAGGGGCAGAATCGAAGATCCCCTCGGGTTAAATAGGTTTCCTGGACTGGATTGCATCCGCGAACAGGCCACTCATCCACAAACGGGTCGCTCAGTAAGAATTCTTCGCTGTTAGCATATGTTCATTTTTGAAAGGTAAACGACCTTTTCTATTCAGTAAATGGAACATAACATTGTTACCCTTAAGTTTCCGAAACCGCTGGTCAAAATTGAAAATTCCAGCAAGGGACAGGGCAGCTGTTATTTCTGACGACGTAATGGGTAGCAGAATTAGCATTGGTACAAGCAGAGCTTTGAAAGTTCCTGAGTGTTGTCCTTGTTTCCTTATGGCCACTGCTCCAATCACGAACGAGTGTCTAAACAAATGATACATCAGTCAACTTATAGAATTCAGTTTAATTATTACTAATTCTTAGGCTGTTGAATAATGTACGGTAAAGATAGGTTTGAACACAACGAGCAGAAACGCAAGGAGACTTACTTGCTTAATGGAGCCTGAATGGTGAATACTCAAGCCACGAAGAAATTGTGATAAGACGAAGAAACTGGGATAGAGGACATTGGTTCCTAAACTAAGAAGATGACAAGTCAACATTCTTGTCCAGCAGAGATGCTTCGCCGTCCTGATCAGCTAAAATGCTGGGCGAATAATGGGGGTATTCCATTTCTTCGAATCCCTGAAGAATGGCTACAAATAAAAAAAGAAAACAATTAGAATAGAAGAAAAAAAGACGTGAACGAAATTGAGTACATACCTCTAGTGAGTGCGAAAGATTTGGTGTTCAGGCCAAACCCAGGCGTTAATTTAAGTTTGAAGGAATTGCAGCACTTGTTTCGTTACAACATTTTCAAACAATACCAACAATTCTGACATCCTTCCACGTTTCTTTACAAGTTCTAGGATTTTTCCGTTTGTTTACACAAATTCTCGTCTGCACTCTGCGGAGTGGAAGTGTTATGGTATAACACGCAGACCCATCTTCAGGTCTCGGCGGTGACTGAGAAATCTGGGACCGTGGGTTAAAAATCGCGTTGCAGGGAGTATAGGCTTCACTGAATTTCCGATTTTATATCGATCGGTAAATCGAGACGGGAGCCAATAGCAAGGCCAGATTTCGGTCACGTGGGGGTAGTTTTTCTCTCTAAGCTCCGCCTTTTCCCATTTCCTTCCAGCCGCTTTTAAACTCTACGGGAACCCTGTTAAGGCCCTTGGCCGGGACTACAGCTGATCATATCACAACACGTCAACGTGTCCATATTTTGCGTTTAAGTACTTGTAGTTTAGACTGATTTTCAAATTGCATCATAGCTTCGTTTTGTGGTTTGCTATTCATTTAAAGGAAAAACGAAACATCTTGTAAATATATATACATTACAATTGCATATTATTTTCTTTATACATCACGATAGATACCACAGATCACACTAATTAAAATTTGTTTTCCTTTCATCTGGCTTTCAGTTAAATTAAGTTGAAGATACATTAAAAGCGACGAAACATCGACAAACAAGGATTTTACTTAATCACTACAATGGTGAAAGTTGTCTTTCTACATCCAGATTTGGGAATTGGAGGAGCTGAGCGTCTTGTGGTTGATGCAGCACTTGCTTTGCAATCCAAAGGCCATGAGATTCATATAGTTACTTCTTACCATGATCCTGGGCATAGCTTTCCTGAAACCAATGATGGCACTATTGCAGTTACTGTAAGTGGCAATTGGCTCCCACGCAGCATATTTGGGTAAGATAATTAATTTTACCAACAGACAAAAAAATGCTGAGACTAATCTGTTGATATATGTGTAGGAGATTTCTTGCATTGTGTGCTTATGTACGCATGGTATGGGCATCATTCTACACAGTGTTTTTCAGTGATTTGAACCCTCAAGTCTATTTTTGTGATCAGGTCTGTAAATATGGTTTCACAAGAATGTTATTAATGAGTTACTTAATTACTTTTTCCTACTCCTCAGGTATCAATGTGCATACCAGTTTTAAAGACATTCACCTGTGTGCCAGTCCTATTTTATTGCCATTTCCCGGATCTTTTGCTCGCTAGTCATCGAACCTGGATACAAAAGATTTATAGAACACCTTTAGATTGGCTTGAAGAGAAAACAAGTAAGCTACTTTCCCATTTCATGTTTTAGAATATAAAAGCTTAATTCAATGTAATTTATAAATTTATTTAATCCTATTTACAGCCGGACTAGCTACTACAACGGTTGTCAACAGCCATTTCACGGCCGGTGTTTTCTGTGATACTTTTAAAAGTATTCGTCGGCGACCACAGGTGCTTTACCCTTCTCTGAACTTTGAAAGTTTTGATCGAGAATGCGTCAACAGCCTTAGTAGTGTTATTGGCACCGACAAGAAAGTAGATTTTGTTTACCTCTCCATAAATCGTTACGAGCGGAAGAAGAACCTAGGATTAGCAATAAAAGCATTCGGTAAGGACAACTGGTCTCAAAAATAACAATATCTTTTAATAAAATTTGTTTCTTGTTAGACCTATTAAAATCATCCCTGGGCAGTGCGAAAATTCACCTGATCATGGTAAATTTTTTAATTGTCTTTTATCCAATTTTTTTATCTATAATTAATTTTAAATTCCATGGTAACATTTTTATATAGGTTGGGGGATACGATGATCGCCTAATTGAAAATGTCGAACATTACGACGAGTTGCAGAAACTTGTTATTTCGTTGAATCTTAGCGAGTCTGTAACATTTCTTCGCTCACCAAGTGACGAAACCAAGACATGCTTGTTGAAAAACTGTCAAACGTTACTTTACACACCGGACAAGGAGCACTTTGGTATAGTTCCATTGGAAGCCATGTACTGTCAACTCCCCGTCATTGCCGTTAATAGCGGAGGGCCGCTGGAAACGGTAGAGGACCACCGAACAGGTTACCTGTGCCAGCCTACAGCGGAAGATTTTGCTGAAAAGATGCAGTACCTCTTTGAAAACCCAAACATAGCGATTAAAATGGGAGAGCGAGGAAAACAACGTGTAATTCAACATTTCTCTTTCCATTCTTTCTGCCACCAGCTAAATGATCTGGTGGGTGAGCTTGTTGTATCGAAGGTTTAGTGATCATTACACTTATTTAAATAAGTTTGTAACCATCAGTTTTCAAAGAAAATTATTCCATTTACATGTTGCTCACGACATCCACGTTAAAATCAATCAACACATCTATGACCTCGTCCCTCCAATTTATCGTCAGTTACGTCAAATTATTAGATCAGTAATAAAATCAAAATTGAGGACGACAAAGTCTCAGTATAGCTCTAGGAGGATTCAAGCGATGGGACAACCTTTAGTTTAATTTTCCTTTTTTAGCCTCTGGTTCTTCATCGCCGTCGGTATTTTCAGGTGCCCAGATGGGTTTGGGCTGTGTCTTAGAATAAGCAGGCGAGACCCAATATGGATTTGCGGCTGCGGCACTTGCATGCCTAAGAATGGCTTCCCTTGGATTGCCTTCGTCCTCAATCCGACTTGCAATACCCAAATTACGTACGATGTACGACGACAAGGTACTACCTGAAGTCGCAACTCGACCACCGGAACCTAAACAAATAATCAAATAGGAGCTTTAATATGCTTAAAGGACTTACATGGTGAAATCTTAATTTACCTTTGTTTCCGATCGGAAGATCAGGCTGTTTAGATAATAAGGGATCTTTGCGGGCCTTCTCCATTGCTCGTCGAGTTGACCTAGGTTTGTCCTCTCGAAACATGGGAAGAGCGTGAGGTGTGATGACACGCACCGTTGACATCACGTCATGCTTTAAACCATAAAAATTCAGAAAATCAACGCTTTCAGACAAGATAAAAAAAAATCTTTACCTGTCTAATTTTCTTGGGTTTACCAAGACAAAGCTTAGCTCCATTGTGACTTTTAGCGACGTCATAATACAAATGAATGTTACCATCACCTGCTCCAATTATTATCTGGTTGAGTTTGGGATGCCACAAAGTACGAACAACGTGAGATTTAGGAACATCAATCTCGTGAACACGTTCGAAAGTGTTTCTGTCTAAAAACACAACTTTGCCGCCGCTTTCGCCTTTTTCAAAGGAGGTACCAGTGAGTAGCAGCCGGTCATTAGGACTAAATGCACAATTTGTCCTGCAAATATTGAACGATAATTAATTTTTACATTCTATACCAGGTCTACTACTAAGGGCTTCTTACATGCTAAATCTGGAATAAAGATTTTCGGCGGAGTGGACTGGAGCTTTTGGTTGTCGTATGTCCCAAAGTTTTAAAGTAGAATCACCGCCACGTGTAGCGACATTACGGCCATCGTAGGCAAAAGTGATGCCGGAAGTTTCAGTACCAGTTTGATGAGCGTTACGAATTAGTACGGAAGTGTTTACCTGCGAAAAAGCGAAATCGTCAGAAATTGTTCTACATACATGAGTACTATGTTTTGTTTTATTTTTTTTACTTACAAACATTCTGCGATGATCCCACATCTGTATCGAACCATCGTTGCAAGCACAAGCAATCAAGTTACCATCTCTACTATAAGTGCAACTCGTTGGAGCTGCTCTCAAGCCATTTTGAGATCGGCTCTTCATGATCCCTTTGTGTTGTTTGACATCCTCGACATTCCATATCCGACAAGTTCTGTTAAAAAATTTTAATAGTTAAAATTAGAAAAAAAAACAAATATTAATATTGATTCCACTAAAGAAAGTCATACCCGTCTTGAGAACAAGTTAAGAATTCCTGTTTGTCTCTTGGATGCCAACTTCCTCCCACAAGTGAAGCAATGTGACCCTTTGTTCTTGCCATATCTGTAATATACTGATCTCCTTTAACGCACTCAGCTTTCTCATACCCGTCACGATCAACAATTTTTGCCTTTAAATAAACTAGACGGTTAATAAAGGTTTTCAAAATACTAAAATAATTTACGATTACCTGAGCAGTACCAGAAATGATGAGAATAGCATCACCTGTGATAGAATAATGCAAATCCAAGATGGGATGACTGAAAAATATATGGAATCACATTAGGTTACAGTTAAAAATATTATCTAACTTTTTAACAGAAATATACCTTTCACATGGTCTAATAGTTCTGAAGCTCTGCAGGGAGGAGCTCATTCCAGCAAAGTCCCAAAGCTTAACTTCATAATCAACAGATCCTGATATCAGTCTAGCACCAGAATGGTCTATGCTTAGAGCTGAGACAGGTTTTGTGCCATGATTCAAATTGACCTCCAAAGAAGCAGGAATGGAATTTTCTTCATCATCACTATCACTGCTGTCTTCATCTTCATCATCATCATCATCATCATCATTACTGTGAGACTTTGTGGGTTTCTTTGAAGATTTTTTTGGTGCATCCGAAACATTACTTGGCTCACTTTCCTTGCTAGTGGATTGTGCTGGTGGGGGAAGAGGGGGCCCGATAACATCTTCATCATCTTCTCCTGGTTCCTCAGTTGTAGCTTCAATTTCACTCACTTTTTTTGTGGTCCGTTCCCTTGCCACTTGTTTGCTTTGTTCTACAAGGCTTTCCAAATCAAAATTTTTAACTGGGGCTGCTTTATTCTTCCCAAACCCTTGGAATCCCATGGCCTGTTGCACAGCAGTTGTTGGTTCAGCACGAAATTCTTCTTCCGATTTCCCAAATTTGCCGAATCCACCATCACCATCATCGCTTTTGGCAGGTTGGGTAATAGAACTGATTGAAAGTTGCCCAAATGATCCAATTTTGCCGAAGGCGATAGCTTTTTTGGGAGGCATGACTATTACGTTAGCTCCAAAAACAAATTCTTATTGTGAGTTGGCAAAATGAAGAAGTAATAACTCAAACGACACGAAGTTTTATGCCAAAACTGCACACAACAATTTTCGATTTTCGGACGATTCGAAATTGTCTGCTTGCTTTCTTCAGTCAGAGACCTCAAACGTCAACTGTTGTAACTACAAGCAAAGGAGCATGCTGTTTATTTTAACCTCCATAAACAGTTGTAAGGTTTTTATTCTTTGTCTGTCTAGTGTCTAGACAGTAGACAGGAGTTTGAAGGATATCAACAAAGGAACTTGAAAAACAAATTCGTTCTTTTCTCACCTTATTGTGATAAACTTTACGGAACTTAAATAACACATGCCATAAACAAACAGTTTTCTTTCATTCGAAGCGATTCTTTTCGGTAAGCAGTTGAATATACTATGATAACTAAACAATTGACAATTTTTTGGAAGTGTTTAATTAGATTAGATTACAATGAATGATACTTGTGGAACACAAAAAGTCATATTGAATGATAGAATCAAGAGTGTTCAAGTTAAATAAAAATAAAAAATTCACACCTTAAAATTTAAAGTTAATTAAACCCTAATGGCAATTATTTATTTTTTAGGTGTTAAAAATGGAACAACGTCTTGAAAGCAGTGCAACATTCCCAATGTGGTTGAGTAGTTCACTCAAGTCAAGAGAGAAAACCTGTAACCATTCCATTACCAGTGGCTTGTCAAAACTTAATGTTGATCCTCAGATATCTTCCTCTCCATCTGCTTCTCCTACTACTTCACCAGAAGAGCACTTTAAACATGAAAATCATTCCCAACTTATTCTGAACAAAATGAATCAGTACTATCTTGGTGGACAACTAAAGGATGTCATATTAATAGCAGGTAGCATAATCTTTCAGCAAACTTACTTGCAATGTGTTTTATATCTTTTTGTTTATTAGGAGAGAGAAGACTTGAAGCCCATAGGATAGTTCTAAGTGCTGCTTCTGATTACTTTGCTGCCATGTTCACCAATGATTTTGGAGAATCCAATCAAAATGAAATTGAACTACAAGGTGTGGATCCAGATGCTTTGGAAACTCTGGTCACCTACTGCTACACAGGTAACTTCATTGTTAGTTACATGGGCTATGACAATTGGTTAATTACCGTGTGTTCGCTTGGTCATTTTGAAGGCGGGGTAGAACTAGAAGAAGATACTGTGGAATGCCTGATGGCTACCGCTTGTTTACTTCAGTTGCCGGAAGTGGTTGAAGCCTGTTCGACTTTTTTAATACGCCAACTTCATCCGTCCAACTGTCTCGGCATTCGCTTATTTGCCGATAGCCAAAGCTGCACTCGCCTACTTCAAGTAGCTCATGATTACACTGCCGTAAGTATATTTTTCATAGCTTCAAGGTATTCTTGCTCTTGATCTATTGGCGCTTTTTGTTGTAGGATCACTTCATAGAAGTAATAGGATGCCAAGAATTTGTTTTACTTCCTGCTGACGAGATAGCAAAATTGTTGGCATCTGATGACCTAAACGTTCCAAATGAGGAATTGATGTTTCAAGCGCTAATGTTGTGGCTTCGCCATGATCTTCCCGAAAGAAAAAAAGAACTGCCCCATCTATTGTCTTTAATTAAACTGCCTCTTATCACGCCCGGGGTGAGAAAATTGACTGTTTGTTTTTTTAATCATTAGATAATAATTTTGTTTTTCTAATTCAGTTTATTGCCGATCATGTCGAAAGCAATCCTATCTTTCGAGAAGATCGTGTTTGCCAAGAACTTATTGTAGAGGCGCTTAAGTATCACTTGCTTCCTGAACGTCGATCCACTCTTCAGTCACAGAGAACACGTCCTCGCAAATCCACCGTGCGTGTTCTTTTAAAATTTAACAATACTTTAAATTAACATTGCATTTTTTCTGCATCTTGTAGGTGGGATCATTATATATTGTAGGTGGTATGGATGCGTCGACCAAAGGACCAACAAGTGTGGATAAATTTTGCCTTCGTACCAATTCCTGGTCATCACCGACCGCGTCCATGACTGGTAGAAGACTCCAGTTTGGTGTTGCAGTCGTTGACAATAAAATTTATGTGGTCGGCGGACGTGATGGACTTAAAACGTTGAGCACGGTATACTTGACTTTTATTTTTTGAAAATGTATCTATTTATTTTAATCTCAACGATAATGATTTAGGTTGAATGCTGGGATCCGTGGACCAAAGGTAATTGTTTTTTTTTTACTTCCTACTATGGATTACCATTTGATTAATTAATGATAACAACAAAATAATAAGCTGAATTTAAATAGCGCGTTAAGATAAACTAGAAAGATCATGCAGATAAGACTACACTTGTTAATGTACAATATTTACGTCTATTGTGTAGTATGGAGCAGCATGCCACCAATGGCAACACATCGCCACGGTACGTATTTCTTCAACTTGTATTCTAGTTGACTGATTCTCAACGTATTCCTGTGTTATTCCTGGCTATAAAGGGCTTGGTGTAGCCAGTCTTGAAGGACCACTGTATGCTGTCGGAGGCCATGATGGTTGGTCGTACTTGAACAGCGTTGAGCGTTGGGATCCTGTCACACGCCAGTGGAGCTTTGTCGCACCAATGAACAGTCAGCGTTCTACTGTGGGAGTAGCAGCACTTAACGGAAAGTACGAAATCGTTTCCGCATTAATAGATTGTGCATACTGCATTGCTAATATCGAATGAATTCTATAGGCTTTATGCTGTGGGTGGTCGAGATGGGAGCTCTTGTCTCCGTACAGTCGAGTCCTACGATCCACACACTAATCGCTGGACATTGGTGGCTCCCATGAGCAAAAAGCGGGGTGGAGTTGGTGTCGCTGTAGCACACGGATATCTTTATGCGTTTGGTGGCCACGACGCGCCAGCTTCAAATCCGTCAGCAGCACGATTCGATTGTGTCGAAAGGTACCTGGTTAACTCATTTACTATATAAAATCTTTTTCATTCTGATTGTTTTTGCCTTAAAAAGATATGATCCGGTAGCTGATTGCTGGACGATAGTAACTTCGATGAAAAATGGTCGCGATGCTATGGGTGTGGCTTTTATGGGTGATCGCCTGTTTATCGTTGGTGGTTTCGATGGCCAAGCTTATCTGAACTTTGTCGAAGCATATGATCCTCTCACAAATCTATGGCAACAGGTAAAACAATAGCGCATTTCGTGTTATTCGCTATTTACTAATCGCGTTGTTCATTCGCAGTTTGCTCCTCTACCGTCTGGACGCGCTGGAGCTTGCATTGCTGTTGTCAGAGATTCAGTCCCTCCAGTAGTCTAGCCGGAAGACACTGCCAACCCTGCTGCCTGATATTTTTTAGCTTTAGCGTAATCTCGCTGATTCGTGCGTGCTCTTTTCTGTTCTCTTTCGTTTTTTTTAATCTCAAAACCGTTCTGTGATTTTAAGTTTGATCTGTTCGTCCTGTTTTCGAAGTAACGAATCAGCGCTATCTGGACATTCCTATCGAACGCTCTTTCTCCTAATTTTGCGTCAATGTCAAAAAATGAGTAGTTGATTACAACTTCATAGGTCTTGTTCTTTTTCAGTTGAAATCGTGCAATTATTTCACCAAGTAGAGTGTTGATTGAACACGTCTAATGTTAAGAGTCAAATTATTTTGGAAATGCCCTTTAACGCGAATTTTGTTTCTTTTTCACTCGGTTTTGTTTCGCTTTGCACCACTAAAGCAATGTATGGACCAATTTCTTGTATACATTTGGTTGAAACCCATTTCAGATTTTTATTTTCATAGTTAGTTTCCCGTAGTAGATGTTTGTGTATTACGCTAGTAACTTGAGAGATGTTAAGAATCATAGTTCAGATATTGTCGCCTAACTACCAGAAGTGCAGTAATTCCCATAGGTTAAATAACCTTGACCTACTTAACGTGCTTTAAAAAAGGACCGCATTCCAATCGATTCGGCCGAATCGTCATTTTGGGATGACAAAAGACCGGAAGACGTTTACTATTGATACATGCTTGTGTACGTGGAAAGAGGGACCCATCTATCTTCATGGCCATATATTGCTTTTTTTTAGTGCTGCCTTTTGTCGTTTTAACAGCAAAAAAATAGTGAAGACTAAGCGACCGCTTTAAAAAGCATAGTGCATAGCGCTCGGTGCTCGTTGCGGCACCTTTTTTGCCTTGAGGAACAAATGCCCTACCTGCATCTGAATCACCCCCAAAAGTTATGCGGCGCATAAACAAAATCCGCGGTACAAACTTAAAAAATAAAAAATAAAAATACATTCAAGTATTTTTAAAGTTTGTGAGGGAGAGGTGAAGATAAAAATAGCCAACCGATGTAAACCGCTTATATATACTGCCAACCGATGTGTAGCTGAGAAGGCAGATTAAAGAATTATAAAATCCCTTTAAACATGAAAGTATTTTCTTTTTGTACTTTAGGAAAAATAAACGTATTTGTCGTCTAACTGCTAGAATTCATTAAACTGAAGTGATGTTGCTTATGTGTGTGTAAACGTATATAAAGGCACGTGCAGCTGACTCATTACCCACTAGCAGAGATACGTCATGGTTAGGGCATGCATCTAATGCCATTTAAGGCATATTATATTTGATGTCTATCCAGTGATACATTATAAAAACCAAACACAAAAGCATACCCATATCACTAGCCGACTCGTACAAAGTCAGTGCGCGATACAACATAACCACAGACGTCTCCAGGACTTTTGCTCGGTTCTTCCGCCTATAACATCCAATCGGAATTTTTATCAATTTTGGATTTTATCCTTTTTAAATTAAAGTAAAAAGAGAAAGATAAGATAAGATGAAGTCAGTACCTTTTTCCTGGCATTGCTCTTGATGTAACAAATGCCTTTGCTCCAAGTAAAGTGCGTGCATTTGCTTCCGGAATAGTCGTAACAAAGTTTACCGCAGTTATGCTCGGGACCATCAATCTTCGCTACGTCATGTCCAGTAAAATCACAATCTTTCGCCCAGGAGACTGCGCCGCCCACGCCTTCCGTCCACTGCGTATAGGTCTCACAAGTGGAAGTTCCGGTTTCCGGATCAAAGGAGCAGGCACAGGAACACGAAGAAATCAAGGAAATGGCCAATAAAAGGCACGCCAACAGAATCTTCATAATGTGTTAGAAAAGTATCGCCGATTCTAAGCAGGGAAAACATAACACAACGCGTATAAGTTTGTTAGAATTAATTGAATTAAAAATGCGGTGATGATTTTTGAAACTTACTTGATGAGTAGTCCAGAGCTGAAGGAGGCAACTGTTTAGCGCAAACTCTTTATATCGAGTTATCAACTCTCAGCGCAAAGGCATCTCCTTTTATAGTCCCAACGACAGGCTTCACCGAAGAAATGGTGTCCGAAGCTTTACCCCTTTCGTGTTTTTCGCTAAAAACTTATGAAAGGACAGCGAACCAATAAGCTAGCATCTCAATCCCCCCTTAGGCTATTTAAGCCGTTCCTTTTACAGAAAGGTGTGTGTTGAGCAACACAAGAAAGAAAGGTGTGTACTACTGCTGTCAAAACACCAAGTTGGAAATTTCCTAATTGAATGAAGTTGTTAATCAACTGGTTGATCTAGCATAGTTAATTTACAGACGTAAGATTACTGAAAAATTAGGACTCAAAACTAATTTTTTTTTTAAATAAAACGTGCTTGATAACATATCCCGCATAATGTTGATAATAATAAATCTATCGAAATAAGCGTATTAATAAACGTTAAATCCAAGTCTAACAGGTTAATCATAATTAAAACAAGTACTTTCTTAAATTGTTTATGACATTATTTCAAAGCGGTACGATCATGCGCAATTTTAGAATGATTAAACCCAATTGATCTAATAACCAAAATTCAGTACAGGCGATAGGCATAAATCCTTAGCCAATTTACGTATTAAAGCTGATCTTTAGAAATATGATATTAAATAAATAGACTTACCAAAATTATTTTGCGTCGGTGCTTTTGGACCTCTACCATAACTGTAGCATAAATTAAAAAAAGAACGATTGTTTCCAAATTGAAAACGCTAATATGTTGCTAGTGGTTAAGAAAACAAACAAGAGAAAAAAAACATGTGGCCTTCCCAACAAAGAAGGAGATATAGAATCATAATTCCTTCTTTGGACACGAACAGAACAAGCTACGATAAAATCATATCTTACCCAATCTCGCATGTGACTCAACATTGAGCATCGTGGGGTTTCAACTTTCAAGCAGACAAGAAATTTATTTTCCCTAATAGAAAAGAGCCTTGCACAGAGATATTCGTGAGGAGAGCCAACATCCACTCACCAATGTACATTTCCACCATTTATAGAAGAATCAATCTAACTTGATATTCTCTAGTTCCTGTACTAATTCCATGTGTTGAAAGGTATCCGGTTGTTTGTTGAATCGCTCCAACAAATCAAGTTTTCTTTCGCTCGGCTGTGCGAAGTAGAGCACTATTTGATTTACTAAACACTGTGCTTCAATGGCATTCTGAAAAAATTCACAAATTTAATGCATATCGCTCGAAATCAGTAAGGAAAACCATAAATCATACCAGAATATTCTTATCATAGTCTCCTCGGAATAGGACGATGTTTTTCTGTTCTGCCAAATCGGGAAAGAAGACCACTGTCAAACATTCTGGCGCGTTTTCACCGTAAGTCTGCTATGCAAATGCGCGTTCCCTCAGAAACACAAAATTGGAAAAATATAAAATAATAGTTTTAATCGTTCATACCTGAAAATTGATGAGCGAGGTAAAGTGAGCTTCATTTCCCGCAAACTGACATAGTAGAAATTCATATCCTTCATCTCTCGGTAGTGGGAAGAGAAACTATAGGATCAAATGTGAATTCAAGTTACACAAAGTTCTTTTGTAAATGCAAGGTTTTACACTCACTGTGGGATATTGCATGGCTCGAGTATTTAGCTGATCATAAATTGGTTTAGTCAGCACCCCTGATACTGAAATTTTATCTTTGAAGTATTCATGCCATATCTGTAATACATTTAGATATTTAAATGTCAACACATAATTGATACACAGGGAATAAGTAATACTTGTTTGATTTCCTCAAAGTTCTTGTCCTCCAAAAGCTCAGTCTTCATTATGGAATTTAATTCTTTGGTTTTGCTGTGCATGAATCTAGCCTTAGAATCTTGGGCTTCTGGTTTCTTGGGGCAGGGAGCAGCAGCAGAAAACTTAGAGCTAACTTCACTTACAGGCGTTTTAGAAGAAACAGTTTTAGAACTTGTGAGTTGCTCTAGCTTTTCAGCTAACTTCTGCGGATCATTCCTGTAAAACAAGACAAGAATTGAAATACTTACAAGATACCAATGAAAGAAGAGCAATCGCGGTGTGTTACTGTTGTAATGTAGTTATTTTCGACGCATATTTTTCGAAATAAGGGTTTTTGGCAAGTGTTTCATCGACGGTGGCAGATTTATTATTCATTACTATACGCGTTGCGGTGAAATATGAAGAAACAAGAAATCGGCGATACAAACAGATATCTTGTCGAATCGTCTTAATCAAGGGCAGCGCCATTTCTGAATTTTGTTGTCTGCTTCTGCCAGTCGGCAAATCACACTAGTGCCATCCATTTTGATAAAACTATTTTCTAATTTTTACATTATTATAGGCCTATTAGCATAATTTTAAGTAATTTCGATTTTAACTAATTTTTAAAACAATATTAACAAAAAAGAGATATCTAAAAATAAAAAAAAGCAAATTGGCATCGAACTTTTTTTGTGAGTGATGATTTTCCCGCAGACGACATTATAGAGCTAGATAGAAAAGCAAAATCGGAAAATAGAATAACAATTCCAATTTACACTTTCTACATTATCAAAGATGCAGTCGTTGTTGAAATACAAGTATTACGATACTCCTGAAGGCCAAGATGGTTTTAAAAAAATATTTTACATGTCAAGACACGCAGCTTTTATCGGTAAGCAGTTTTTTCAATGGTCCTTTTTCAATATGTTATAAGCCCCGATTTGTAAGTATAGGCAACACATAATTTGTAATTAAAGGTTTCGGGCTAGCTGCAACGGATGTTCTCATGATATCTCAACCCAAAGGATACGTTAAAACTGCTGCCAGGATGTTGTACATCGTGGGACCCATCACTGCAATGGCTGCAGCTTTTGCAGCAACTACTTGCATAGCCACTTCAGTACGAGGCAAAGATGATCGCCTGAACTATGTTCTTGGTGCTGCAAGCTCAGCTGCCATTTATGGAGCCACAAAGAATAGTCTTTCCCATGGCTTGCATGGTTTTCTTGCCCTTGCAGTTGCTGCATTTTTGAAAAAGAAATCTGTTGAAGAGGGATGGTCATTTTTTCCTGATCATCAAACCCAAAAGGGTTATAGTTCACTTCAATATGATTATTCTGGATTAAAAGGTAAATTCTAAATAACAATGTGAGTGAATGTCAACATGATGTAAGGATATATATAGAAGAATAAAGTGTTGGTTAGAACAGCTATTTCACTTATAAAACCAGTTTATTTAAAGATTATTTTCATTCTTTTTCTTTTTGTATAAAATATCATGAGAACAATTGGGGATACGATCGATTATCGTTTGGCCCAAACAAAAAAATTACATTGAGCATTGAGATCACTGCTGTGTCCGGTTGCACGGGAGCAAGTCCAAAATTGCCGGTTCATGTTTGGACCCTTTTTCTTAACTGTTCGCAATGTGCACGCCTCTTGATGTCCACTACATAATGGAGGTGGTGGGGGTCCTTAAAACAAGAAATATTAATATTAATCTAATATTCTATCAATAAGTCATGAATTTGTCACCTTTAAGCACACTTTTCCATGCCGCTGAAGCAGAGGAATAAGACGAGATTGAAGTAGTGAATGTAGAAGTAGTACTCTCAAAATATTTAGAATCATCTAAAGATAGAAATCCCTGTTAGTAAATAATGGTTGTATAAGATTAATAGATTAATTTCATCACCTTCTGACTTCTTAGTATCTAATGAATTTGAAGAAGAAACTGATTCTTTAACGCTGTTTGCAGTGCCTGAGGAAAAGAATTTAAGCAAGCTACTTTGCTGTTGTTTATTAGTTTTCAATGACAGTCGCATCTTCTTGGGTTCTGAACCTTCTGGTTCGCCATGAATTTCATTTGATGGTTCAACTGCAAGAGTTCTCTTGCAAAAAAATGTCGACATTTTTAGCTGCTTCCCCGAAAATTCTTTAAAAAACTTGGTGCATAAGGCAGGCAGTTTCGTTGAGGCGATTATATCCAGAGCTAAAGATGACTTAACGGGGCAGTGGTCGCTACCGTAAACGTCACTCATGATGATGCAGTCTTGTAGTGCATCAGTTAATTGATTACTAAGTAATATATAATCAATTCGTGTCCCGTAATTGTTGACCCGCGCGCTTAACTTCGTGTTCCAGCAAGTGAAAGCTTTCGCTTTAGTAGGATAAAGATGGCGGAAGGAATCGACGAACTTACCGCCTCCCTCATGTAAAAATCCGTCTAGCCACAATCTTTGCAAAACAGGCCAATATTAAAGAAAATTCATAAATATAAAAAGAAACATTTTTCTATAGTCACCATACCGACTAGGTGACTTGGAAAAACTAGTAACATCCTCGGGTTCGCAATGGTCAATTAAACGATGTGAGACGTTCATATCGCCCAAGACGATAACGTAATATCCTTGGCTAAGGAAATCATGGCAACGAAGATTTAGAGCTCGATAAAATTCTAGCTTGTACGGTAAGCGTTCATCATTTTCACCAGCATTAGGGCAATAAACGTTGATTACTACGAGAGATATTAAAGTTTCTTCTTTCTGAATTTAAACCATTCAGCCTTTGATTAGAATCATGTATTAAAGAATGAAAAAAGATTCCTTACCTGAAATTTATGGAGAGTCATAACACAGCGTCCTTCAGCATCTAGGGCTCTAAGCCCTTCATCAGTGAATGAACTGTGCACATTATCATAAAAATCGATTTTGTCATCATGCACATTAAAAGTTCCAGCAAGTCCTTCTTCTGCTTGAAATGGAGAGTAAGAATTCTTGCAGTAAGTAGCAACACCTAAGAAGAGATGTTTTTTAATAAAATGTCTATGCCTTTTTGTAAGATGATGATCTGGATCTGGACATTTACCTGAATACCCAGACCTTTTCCTTGAAAAACTGTAGAATGAAGAATATCCATCTACAAGAGCTGTAGATTCATCAAGCATGTCCCCTAGAAAAACAAACTTTGATTTAGAAATAAAGTTTACAAATGTTGATTTAAAAAAAGTTATTGTCAAACCTACTAGTAATCTTTGTCTCTTGTAGGCATATTATCTGCAAAGAAAGCCAAACAAAAGAATTTTAATAATGATCTCCAATTAATGATTGTAACCAAAATTACATCTGCACCCAGAGAATCAAAAAGATCCTTCAGATTTTGCTGACTCGAACGAATTCCGTTAATATTCCAAGTAACTATATTAAACATTTTCTGCTTTTTAGTTACTTTCTTGGGCAGATTTCAGGAACACTCTGGCTCAATCAATAGACTAATTACTACTTAAATACTTATTTAATTTTTTTTAATTTTTTTAAACACAAAAACATTTCACCACACATCCTCAGGCAGACGACCAAAAGTTTAAATCGTTTCGTTCGTGACGTTCCGAGAGGATGGGGCTACGCTGCCAATTTTCCAAGTCCATAAGACACTTGAAAAATTCTTAAATTTGTAGTTGTAGCAGTCGTCTAGTTTAGTTCTCTCGTGGATGTTGGCAAGTCATGTGAAGTTCTTGAAAGCTAAGCACTCTTTGGTTCTGACTTCTGAGTTACAATGTCGATTAATGTGAATATATCTTTCTGACAACAAGCAAGTGACGATGTGTGAAACATGCTAATTTGATGAATATTTCTGAAAATTGACGTTCAACAGAAATGAAAGAATTTAATGAAGTTAGGGGAGGGAAACGAACCAAGTTCCCGGCGGACGAATTAGTGGATAAAGCTATGGAAACCATAGTGGCTAATGCTATTAAACTTAGAAAACAACAGGGTTTGCAGAGAAATGAAGAAGACACGACGACAGGTGAACCTAAGCGCCAGGTCTTTTTCCCTTGCCCAAAGGTAACACATTTCATATGTTTTTATTAGAAATTTTTGTAAATGATTGATGTAGTCATGTGTTTGTGTAGTTTTCACTAACCCATTTTACTTATATTCCTGTCGTTCCCGCCAATTTCAAGAAGAAGGAAATGGATTCGTTTCAGCTTCAGTATTTCAACCTAACGCCTTCCTTTGTCACACGGGTACTCAATAAAAATAATAAATTCATCCAAGTTTACAATAATACTACGGATTATTATCATTGCAATGTAAAAAGAAACGGAAACCCGATGGCTGCCCCGTGTCTGTTAATTCAGACGTGAATTCGCTTAGTGTGGCTTCACACCGATTATCGCAAAGTCAAGATTCATCAATCCAGTGTAATTCTTCCCAAGATTCTTTCAATGATACAGTAGCCACATATCCTCCTGCAAAAAGAGATGGCAATATCATGTTGAAGGTAATTTCACCTGAAAATCAATCGAGTCATTTCAAATTATAATATTTCATGTGTTATGAAGAAACATCAGAAAGTGCAGGTGGTAAGCCCAATTCCCGACTTCATGGCCAAGAATTTTCCACTGGATTTTCCAAAGGGTTTTACTGGAACAGCGTCCCCAGTAATATCTAATCAACCAAAAACAACTCGGTCGTCGGAACCGTGCAAGATTGCAACAAAGACTACGCAGTGCCAACAAGAGAAAGGTGACCAACACGAGAGGTACTCGTCAAATTTCGATGATTTGGTAGAAGAACCGGTCAAAAACTCCATGTTTTGGATGTATCGTAGCTTCCCACACATTGCTTAAAACGATCGCCATATTTTTTTGTTTTAACCTTTGTCATTTAACATTTTGCCACATAGAAGAAAACAAGCCACAGTTTATTTTTGCGTAATTGCTCACCTTTTGTTTTCATTATTTTGTATCTCTATTCATCATTTCGTCGTAATATAATTCTCGGAAAGATACGGAGGAATTTAAACACTAATCTTTCAACTAATAGAGTAATAGTACAACGAAAACACACGTAATGATTTACAATCCTTGTCTATGTTTCTATTTTCAAAAATGAAGCTCGTTCAAACTTCCTGGCTCGTAAAACAATCATGCGCAAAACAATCTTATCGCAGTGACACACTGACACCACGAGATGCAAGTACATATGGTCTGTCCTTCAAGCTATGTTCCACCATTCATTTGAGTTCTATTTGATAAGGTAAAGCACATTACATTTCAAAATTAAAAATTCGGTGCCACAAAATGCAAAGTGTCACATTGAAGGAATTATTTTGAGTAAGTGATTAGTGAAAAATTGTGATCAGTGAGTGGACATTTACTAGTACCAACTAAACTAAAAACTATGGTCAAAGGCGTGTCGAGAAATTGTGTACCGGAAGTAAAGTGAAATCAATTGGCTTTCAAGATGACGAGTACCTGCATGTTCCATACTCCAAATCGATAAAACTGAACGACAAACATCGATAAGAGCGAACCAGCCAAGATAACGCGTATGTGAAAGTGAACGAGACCCTATTTCGGTATAGCTGATAGATGAGTCGTCTTTCGACACACATGAATCAGTGCATACACACGATGTGCATATGGATAGTCTAACGGATTATAGTGGTTCTTCAACTTTTATTACAGGTTTAAAGTATTCAAACAAAAACAACTTATATTTTTGTTTTACTGTGCTTGGTATCGAAATGACAAAGAAAAGATTTAAACGATATTTTGTACTCCTTTTACTCATCTTCATGATTCTGTCTCTGTTGCTGATTGGTAATCCGGAACGGTACAGCTACCGTGATGTGATTTTGAATTATGAGAAAGAAATTTCAGCAAATAACCAGACCTCCCTTGGATACAAAAACATTTTGATTTGGAACGAAGCTGATCGAACCGAGACCGCCAATTTTGGAATCGGTCACGCCCCTTTTGTTAAACACAAATGCGAGGTCTCCGATTGCGCAATTTTTACTCGAGACACGTCAATGTTGCCATACGAAGAATACGACGCCGTCATCATCCACATGTTGTTCTTAAAAATGTTCCAGTTGCCGAATTTCGAGCGGCGAAGACATCAGCGATTCATTTTTCTCACGCAAGAGACGCCCGTCATGATGCCGCTTTACATATCGTCGTTAGACAATTATTTCAACTGGACAATGACTTACAAAAGAAATTCGGATGTTCAATTCCTGTACGGTCGCATCGAACCAGAAGCGACGGCTCCTAAATCTCCCGAGCAAGTTGAAGAAATGATGGCAAAAACTCGTCACCCACTAGCCAAAAATTACGCGGCCAATAAAACTCGTCCGATTGTCTGGATGGTGTCTCACTGCCGTACAAGCGGTCAGCGAGAAACGTACGTCCGCCAACTTGGTCAGTACATTCCTGTCGACGTTTACGGCAAGTGCGGCAATTTTAGTTGCCCACGCAACGAGGACAATTGGATCTCCGATCCGAAATGTTACGACATGCTCCAAACGCGATACAAATTCTATTTGTCGTTCGAAAATGCCTTTTGCACCGATTACGTCACGGAGAAGTTCTTCGAAATCATGGACCACGACATGATACCGATCGTGTATGGTGCGGCTAACTATAGCGAGATCGCCCCTCCTCATTCGTACATCAACGCCCTGGACTTTACGCCGGAAGGACTGGCCAGGTATTTGCAAATGCTCGATGCCAACGATACCCTCTACAACGAGTATTTCTGGTGGAAGAATCACTACCGAGTGGAGTCTGGGGAACCCCAGATGGCCAGATATGGTTTTTGCGATTTGTGTAAGAAACTCCACCAGGATGAGAGTGTCAAGTATTACCCGGAAATAAGATCAGAGTGGCATCCGAATTCTCAGTGTCGCCATTTGAGTTCAACTTGGGAAAATTCCCATCGAAATTATCTGACCCCAGTCCTGTCTTGGCTGTTATATTTGATGGGATTTGTCTTGTAATTTTTTTAAAATTGTTTTTTTTTTGTTAGATATCGAATTTTGTAATAACATTCTCACATTCGACAATGTACTAGCTAAAATATTAATATAATCTATAAATATTTTAAATAAATTTTGAAATATTCTCTCCTTCCTTTCAGTGCAGTCGCCTATGGGTAACGCACGTGTCGCCTTTATTATAACCATTAACATAAATTTGCTGAGGCCATTTAAAAAAAAAATATTATATTTACCATTTTCAAAAGTTGAATCGCAGAATTCATCAACTGTCGTTGGATTAAAAAAAAATTAGACGCAAAAAATAAACGATTTAACTGGTCAGTGGTCACCGTGGCTTTTTTTTTGGCAATCAATTCTAAAATTATTTGCATGTGTTAGACATCTCAAGATCGACAAGATAATCTCTTACAGAAAGTCGGTTGGACATTGATAATTTAACTTTTTGTGATTTTGACTTTGATGGAATATGTCCTGGTACCAGCATTATAATGATCCGTTTGCTTTTTAAAAGTCACAGCCAGGGCAACTCAAAAGAATTTACAAGTAAAAACAGGTTTATATTCAGTAACTGTTATGTAATTTTGTGGATCAACCCGCCACAAATGCGAATAACAATGTCCTCCATTTAATCGAGCGACACAATGTTGCGCGTTTGCTGGTTGTTCCCTGTTAGGTGATGCAGCAGCTGACCTCGAATTCTTGCGAACCAACTTGTTTCGTTTCATTCCACTCACTCTTCACGCACGGTCATTAGCATGGCAAGATATTGGATACCTGATGTCGATAACATATTTTTTCGGGTATAGTTTGGCTGTCGTCCAGTAGCGTTAATCTGCGCAAGTGTTTTTAACGAAGTTGTCATTCCAGACTAGCAACTAGGATTTTGTTGTTGTCCTTTGAAGAACGCAAAGAAAACTCGAGAGAAATATTTGGTGGCAGCAATGCAAAGAATTGGCCGGGTAATGCTTGCAATGACTATGCGCTTTTCCAAGATGTTATATACCGGCGTGTACTAGCAGATTTTGCGTGAGGATGTGTCGCTATGCATATAAATCCGTCGGAATGCTGTGTCCTTCGTGGGGTTTTCGTTTGGCTATTATCTTGTCGAAATAAAACGTCGACTACCCGAGAAAAGGACGAATATTTATGGTCGTTATTTTCAATTTTATACAATGCTGAGAATAAGAATTGTGTAACGCTGGGAACGCCCTTCGATTGACTTGCTTTAAAGGTTCAAGAAGCTTTTCGAAAGATTTTTTAATATCTCTTTTATCATTGAAATTCCAGTTTTTTTTGTCTTTCTTCGACTTTGTTTTAAAAAACAAATTTATTGTTCACATCTCAACAATATAAATGGAAAACGGGTTCGTGGACCGCGGTCAACGGGTTTTTATTATCATTTATTTTTATTGTTTTTTTTTTCTTTTCTTTTTATTTGTTGTCTCGATGGTCATCATCAGTCCGCTCTTCTCTGATTCTTCAGTCGCTCGTGGACTGTCCACCACAGCGATCTCTCCCGAAAATCATCAACACTTTTATTTTCCCGTTTTTAAAAAATAAGTAGTTTTAATTATTGGCTATTTCTTCTCATTGGTTAATATTTGAATTTGACATATCAGTGGCGAGTAAAATTCTTTTAAACAAAATGCGCTTCCTGGACATTTTGACCCTGTTTTTATTGGCCAATTTTAGCGATGGACAAAGGATTGGATCGCTCATGAGGCCTGTTCATTACGATCTGGCATTCCTGCCAATCATTAGCGGAGGCGCTCCTCGTTTGTGCGGTCACGTTTTCATCGATTTAGAGCCGACTACAACCACTAATTTAGTGACGTTGCACGGAGCCGATATTACCATCATCGACGTCAGTGTGGAACAGGTTTTTCTAGTCGGCAAATTTAATTCCAGCAACAACAACAAGGATCGTTTCCTTCAGCTGGAGGATCTCTGTTTCTCCGGATTGTTTGAGCTGGTTAACGAAGCCCACACAGTCATCCAAGAGGAGCCCGAGAAGCAGCAGCTCAACATCATTCTCAAGGAGACTTTGATCAAGGGAAAGAGATACCGCTTGGGTTTGTTTTATTTCGCCAAGGTGAACGATGACAGCAGGGGATTTTTCCGTGCCAACTACCGAAACGACCATACATCTTGCTGCATACAAGGGTATACATACAAATAAAGCTCATTTGTTTCTCTGTCCTTTATTTCATTTTATTGACGTTAAATTGTGTAATTTGACTTGATCATTTCAGCTGGTTCGGCGGCACGCAAATGGAGCCGAGCAGTGCACGCAAAGTTCTACCTTGTTTCGACGAGCCAGAATTCAAAACGACGTACAACATCAGTATCGGCCACGACAAGGCCATGACTGCTCTTTCCAACATGCCCGAAACGGACACTCGTCCCATGTAAGTCCCGTCAAATTTCTCATGTGCCAAAATGAACGCAGGAATTCCTCGATAGAAAAATGGTGTCCCCTTGTAAAAGGTGAACAGAGCATAAAAGGTTTAACGATACACATTCTATCGTTTTGGATCGTATTATACTAACAAGGGAAAACACGCGTGACTGGAGATGGACGAGCTTTTCCCGGTCGCCTCCCATGCCCACCTATTTGCTGGCCCTGTTCGTAACCGACTACGAAAAAGTGGAGAGGATTTACAAAGTCTGCAACAACCGGACCGTCAAGATGCGCTTCTGGGGCCGGCCGAATCAGCTACCGCATCTCAAACAATCGATAGATGTCGTTCCGGACATGTTGCACTACATGGAAAAATACGTAGGCCAGCCGTTCACCTTACCCAAAATCGATTTCATCGCCGCTCCGACTCAACTGGATTTCGAAGCCATGGAGAACTGGGGTCTCATCCTCTTTCGGTAGATTTGCATATAATGAAAATTAAGTCCAAAAATAAATTTTTGCGATTTCATTGATTGTCAGTGAGAACCGACTGTTCTTTAAGGAAGGAATCGATAGTGAAGGTGATCGATTTCAAGTTGTTCAAACGATGGCCCACGAATTGGCCCATCAATTCTTTGGCAACTTGGTGACTTGCGACTGGTGGTCGGACATAGCTTTCTACGAAGGCATGTGCGGAATATTCGAGATCGAGCTGACAAAACACGTAATTAAATGAATGAATGAAGAAAATTAATTTATTCAGGTTAATTATTTTATTTTATTAGGCCATGCCAAATTTGACATTTCGTGCTGAAATGTCCCAAGTCTCGGCCATTCGATCCGCCATGAAAATTGAAGAGCACATCCAGGCGGCGTCTGTTATTCGAGAGGTGGAGAAGATTGAAGACACGGAAATGATGTTTGATCCCATTACCTATAATAAAGGTAACACCAAATTCCCATTTAACTGTGAGACATTATCACTATGCTTTATTCCAAAAGGAAGCGGTTTGCTGCTTATGTTGCGCAACTTTGTTGGACACGACCATTTCAGGAATGCAGTCGTCACTTTTATGGAACGCTAGTTGGTGGCCATTTCTACTATTTTTCAAAAAATCAGGAATTCATTAACCTAACGTGATTTAATAATTTTTTTTAAAGTCAATTCCAGAGTGTCAACAGTCAGAAATTCATGGAGATTTTGGACGAAGAAGTCCATCGTAACCGGGAATTCGGCCGTGGGATGAACGTTACAAAAATTATGAATTCCTGGACGACCCAGGACGCTTATCCGATTGTTCGTTGTACTCGAATGAGCGACGGACGTCGGATCCGATTGTCTCAGTTACCCCATCCAGTCCTCCGAAACATCACAACGGATGAACATGCCAATCGCTTGTGGTGGATCCCCATCTCTATGACAGATGCCAGCCGGCCGGATTTCAGTCAACAAGGAAATTATCCAAGAGTCTGGCTCACCCCGGAGCGTCCTACATTGGAAATTCCTTATTTCCCTCCGGCGTCCAGACATCACGGCCAGGAGACCGGCGAAGAGGAAAACACCTGGATTCTCCTCAACGGTGAATTTTCCGGCTACACCCGCGTCTTGTACGACGACCGAAACTGGAGGCTAATCTCCCGCCAATTGGTGCTCAATCACACGGTCATCCCGCAAGTGACTCGAGCTCAATTGATTGACGACGCTTTCACGCTGGCCCTTGCCGAACTGATGGACTACCAAGTGGTTTTGGAACTCATCGAGTATTTGACGATGGTCAACGACGAGTTCGTCCGCTCTACCGCCCAGTTCCATTTGCGATGGATGAAGGAGCGAACCCGACAAAACGGATCGCTAGCGGAACTTTTCGACGTGAGTCAATTCATTTCATTATTAATTAATTTTGATTCATTATACCTCTCGTTACACAGGATTACATGGAGAAATTGAAATTCGAAAGGATGGACATTGAGGAATCAAATGAAAATAACAATTTGATTCGATCTGGTGGGTTCGACCCTTTCGACTCAGCTGGTTGTCTGCAGTGGAGTGAAGGTGTTTGTGTAGATAAAATATTCCGGCTCTTCCAGGCTCAGATGGATGACAACATCAGCCCAGAGGGGAAAAGGTTTGTATCTTTTGAATGTTTCATCCCCCCAATAACTATAGGTCGATTTTTTATTATTTCAAAAACTTGTGCTGTCATAAAAAGGGTGATGACGGAGAATTTGGAACGGAATTGGTGTCTAGTAATGCGTTACGGAGGCAAAGACGAATGGAAATGGGCTTGGCGGATGAGTCTCAACGACGTCTGGGCATCTCAGCGGAGCAAAATCTTGTCGGCCATGAGTTGCAGCCAAGATCATGGCCGATTGAAGCAGCTCCTCTCGCGTGTTTTCCACCCAACAATCCAACAGGCTTCACGCGATTCCTTGGTCATGATTGAAAAAATGGCTGACAATCCGCTAGCCCGCCCCATGGTTTTGAATTTCATCAAGACAAACTGGGAGAGACTTGGACGACAGTACGAACCAGTTTTTTCCAAGTCCGTCGGGGAATGCGTCAATTATTAATATTATCTTTTTCTATCAACAGTTTTAAGCGATCTGGCGATAATTTGAAGCTACTCACATCGGCCTCCAAATACCTGAGCACACCGGAAGAATTGAACGAGGTGTGTGTGTGTCTATCGGATTGATTGGGACGATTGAATAGTTATAACGGTTCTTTTTAATTTGATTTACTTTACTTTAAACAATTTTAGATGTCTCAGTTTGTAGCCGACCTTGAAAAAAGAGATAAGAAACTTGACCGCTCCGTCACGGCTGGCATTCTGGACGACATTCGTGCCAACATTCGTTGGGCTGAAAAGCACTCGGAACAGGTCTATTCGGTTCTGGAAGCTCGGAGAGTCACTGGGCGTACGAAGAAAATCGGTCCACTGAAGCGTGAATGAACCCTCATCAGCATCTCTGTCTTATCTGATTCGTTCCGTTTGTTATTTCAAAACTTATTGATGGCGCTTGGGGTGACTCATTGGGGAGATCGACAGGAAAAACTTATCGTCTTGCGTATCGTATTTAATTTGATTTTTATTTGCCAAATGTCTGAAACGATTTCATATCCGAATAAAATTAGATGTACAAGAGCTTCGAAGAGATTTCGCCTGAATGACTTTGGCACAAATTGATTATTTTACCTTGAGCGGTAATAATTCAATATCTAAATTCAGTAGCTCCTGTTCTTTTATGACGTAATTACATGGATATTAAGTAAGCTATGATTGAAACAGAAAAGGGTAACACGCCACGCCAGCGGTCAACTTGTAAGTATCGATAAACCTGTAAAAAAACCTGTTTTTTAAATTTAAAAAAGAAATAATAAGAAAAATAAAGGAATAAAAATTTATGGCTTGTGCCATCGGGGATTTTCCGACGCATAACGGCATAACCAAAAGAAAGACAGAAGAAAAGTCAAAGTCGAGATAATATGGTTGACATGAGAGGCGAACACTTGTACAGTTTACAAAAATGGAATAAGGTAGAAAATTTAGCATAAGATTTTGCTCACAGGTAAGAAGGAAATCTCTTATGATATGCGGTACCCTGATGAGACCAGTTTTGGCCGACAAGAAAATTATTTAAATTGATAAAATAAAAAAATAAATCAGTTAACACCAACGACCATAGGAAAAACCTATATTCAACTTTTAAATATGCTGTTAAACCCCAAGTGCTTCTCCATCAACGAAATCAATAAAGTGCGCGTAGAAGGCGTCTACTTCCGAGATCGATGCATCTCATTACAAATAGACATTGAGAAGTTATTGATAGTCCTCACATCTTTTTTTGTCGTCCCACGATTGTACAGGTTTATTCATACTATCGGTGAAGCGGCTTTGTTTCTAACAACTGAGAATAGGCTGCATTGATCTATTGATCACAGCGCCTCCATTCAATCATTCATCTTGCTTGCGTCAATACTCAATTGTGGATTAGGGGCCATAAAAGACGAGGGCATCCGGAGATCGACATCCATCGACCACCCGGACTGAAATCCAAACTATTCTGCGTGCTTCACCAACAAACAGTGTATCTTCTATCGTCTTTTTTCAAAATCTTTTCAGTCAAGTGTCCACACTCGTGCGACGGCACACATATTCACATTGCCTCCAGGCCAAAAAATTAATTTCTGGCATTTGGGTTCAACAAATATTTTTAGACGGCAGGATGTGTAAGAAAAGTGAGACTTTAAATTAATTGTCGCTTATTATACGATTGCGTGAAATATATGTACACTCACTTCCATAAATAACTTTACAGGCCAAAGCGCGAAACAACGCACCTGTGTTGGCCACAGTGGTGTACAGTCTTTGTTGTTTGTAATCGAGAGGGAAGGGTTAGATTTTTCTCAATGAAAGAAAAGAGAATTTTGGTTAAAGCCAACATTGGAGCGTTGTTTCGCGCTTTGGCCTGTAAAGTTATTTATGGAAGTGAGTGTACATGTCATTTTGGATAATTCGTTTCAGACTCGATGGCGGGTGGATCCGCCGTTTATCCGGACGAAATGGATAAAGGCGCAACGTCGAATCACATCAGCATCGGCCGGATGCTCATTATGTGGCGACGCTCCGTCTACAAAGTCGTCTACAAGGAACTAATCGCATTTCTTTTCACGTTCGGCACAATTAGTGCCATCTACCGTTATGCCCTCGACGAAAATCAGAAAAAGTAAGTCACTTTAACATATTTGATTGGCAATTTTATTTTTTTTAAATCAACTTTTATGACAAAATCGAACAAAATTCAACTTCGATTGCTAATGTAATTCTCATACATCAATCACAGGTATTTCGAGGAATCAAAAGCCTTTTTCCAGTCTTACATCGATCATTTGTCGGTGCCGTTTCTTCTCGGGTTTTACGTAACTACCGTGGCTGGTCGGTGGTGGGCGCAATACCTTACAATCCCATGGCCGGACAAGTAATACAGCATACCCAAAGATTAAATTTGATTTCTTCTATAAACTAAATATTGGAATGTGTTTGTTGGTATTTTTTTTTTTACTGCCATATGCTCAAGACTGATGTTAACTATTCAAATTTACATCCCTGGTGATGGAGAGGAAGTTCGAGTATTACGACAGGGACTCGTCCGTCGAGCGCTTTTAATGCTGATCCTTTTGTTGCGTTCCATCTCTTCCGCAGTGCGTCGCCGCTATCCGAATTTTCAGAGCCTCGTCAAAGAAGGTCTGTGGATTGGATGATTACATCTTCATCATTTATTATTTATATTTATCAATCAGGGATTATGACTCGAAAGGAGAAACAGTGCTACGAGTCTGTAATTCCAGTCGTCAACTTATTTTGGGTACCTGCAACTTGGTTCGTTTCAGCTCTTAATGAAGCTGTTAGCGCTGGTACCTTAAAAAATGAATATGGAGCTAAACTCATCATGGAGGTTTGATACATAAAGGAATTTCTAGACTGCTCGTTGAAGCATTTTACAAGCAATTATCCTTTAGAACGTTAAAAAATAAATTGTTTGAAACAATCCAGGAATTTCTAGAATTTCGCGCTAATTGCGGAGCTCTTTGGAGCTACAACTGGGTCAGCATTCCTATGATCTACACCCAAGTAAATCCAATACAAATAATTTTGAAAATGGTTTTATCTTATTACCTAATTAATGAATTCAAATTTTAAGGTTTGCACGTTGTCGACTTATTCTTATTTCATCGCCTGTCTGATGGCCCGCCAGTACACGGGCCCTAGTCTTCAATCGTTGGAAGACATTGACATTGTCCTGCCTCTTGGAACAATCATGGAACTTATTTGCTACGTTGGTCTCTTAAAAGTGGCCGAACAGATTAAAAACCCTTTTGGAGACGCTGACGAGGATTTTGATCTCAACTTTCTCATCACTCGACATCTCAGAGTTTGTTATCTCCATTTTTTAAATTGAATCAGTTTTCGTCCTTCTAATTAAAATTTACCACAACAGACGGTTCATCTTGGACTTGGTGACGTAGGTGATATTCGATTGCCTTTGATAGAGCCTACCGATTCAAGCACAGTTCATTCAACGGACGATTCACTCATGCTAATGCCAGGCCAACTGATGCATGATCATCCACAATCTACTTCGACCACTTTTAATAATCGCTGAAAACGGCGATTTCATACAAACACACCATCACAACCAAATCAAAAACATGACCTTATTCGGATAAAACTATATCGATTGTTTGTCAAGTTAGAAAATGGACACACAGCAATATAATATAAAGCAGCGCTTGTATGAGAAACCTGACAAACAACTTATTGTCAGCTTTGCACCTCCTTGCAAAAATAACATGTTACGATTTAATTCAACAGAGGACATAAATGTATCATATTATTTGAACCGCTATTAGATTTTATTACTCCCAGGACACATCTAACAACATGTTGTACGCGTTTAGTTGTTTGATTCAACTGTTGTATTTGTGAAGTTGGCTGTGTAGTGCGCAGCAACCTGACCATGTATGATCGATGATACGATCCATAATTTATTCTACAAGTTCAGTGTCGTTATTTGTTTGATGAAAGTCAACTGTTTCTAGAGTAAGATTCTATATATCGACAGGAAATATTTCTTATCTTGTTTTTATTTTCTGGGATTAAAGCGTACCATTCGATGATTGCACCACCGACTCAGGCGGGATCCAGGCAACATCAGGTCACATAGGTTTGTATCCAACACGGTACGCGAGCACGGGAAAAGCTATTGATACACGGTCCATCTTTTATGCGGCAATCATGAGCAACGTCAGCCTCACTGTTGCCAAGCGTGTTCATCAGTTTCACGTACAGCGATAGACATGCGAATAAGGTAGAAAGGATCTCCGCATCGATCTGGATATTGATTATACCCTTTTCATTTAATAATGTACAATTGCATCAACATTGAATTATGGAAGAGAGCCTGTCATAAAATGAGAGATTGCATATATAAACGATCTGTTCGGAGTTGGACAACAACCAAAACTTCTTTCTATACGAAGCAAACAGTGCGTCAACTGTACATGCTCTGTCGCCTATATTACACAACTTGTTCAGTCATTGTTTATATCCGACGAACGTTACCAGCCAACAATTTTCTTTCGGCTACTCACGAAGATACACAGCCTGCCAGTTCGTCCAAGACCCACCAAAATACTTCCTTTGAAACACAGAGTAGGATGCGTCTGAAAAGTGAGATTATACAAAGTCCTGTTGCTTATATACTAATAATTATTCCTTTCACGCACTGCGATTGAGAGTATACGTCGTCATTGTTAACTCGTTGCAGGTTCGATGGCGGCTGCTGGACCCCAAGTTTATTCGGATGAAATGGATAAAGGCGCAACGTCGAATCACATCAGTATCGGCCGGATGCTCTTTAGATGGCGACGCTCCGTCTACAAAGTCGTCTATATAAGGAACTTGTAACCTTTCTTCTCTTATTCGGCATTATTAGCGCTATCTACCGTTACGTTCTCAACGAAAATCAGAAAAAGTTAATAAAAAAAAAACAGAAGTTCGCGTTCTATAGTTCAAAGTTAATAATTTCTGTACGCATATTTATTCGCAGGTATTTCGTAGATTCGAAAGCATTTTTCCAGTCTTACATCGACCATCTGTCGGGGCCGTTTCTCCTTGGTTTTGACGTAACTACCGTTGCTGGTCGGTGGTGGGCGCAGTATCTTACGATTCCATGGCCAGACAAGTATAGAATGATGACAGATTTCTTTCCATTTTAATAAGTAAATGGAAAATCAGTTATCATTCGATTTGTACTCTGGCATATGCGGAAGACTGATGCTTACCATTCAAATTTACATCCCTGGCGATGGAGAGGAAGTTTGAAAGTTAAGACATGGACTTGTCCGCCGGGCGCTTTTAATGCTTATCCTCTTGTTGCGTTCCATCTCGCCGGTCGTACGTCGTCGCTATCCAAATTTTCAGAGCCTCGTCGAAGAAGGTTTGTGAATTTATTTATCCACCGGAAATTCAAGATTTTTTTTGGTTCCTTTAAAATAAAAACAAAAATTAAATACCTTCTTATTTTTCATTGGTAAAAGGAGTCATGACTCAAAAGAAGAAAGAGAATATTTACGAGTCTGTAATTCCAGTCGTCAATTTATTTTGGGTACCTGCAAAACTTGGTTCGTTTCGGCGCTCAATAAAGCTGTCAGTGCTGGCATCTTAAAGAATGAATCCGGGGTTAAACTCATCATGGAGGTTTGATTTTTCTACACAAACCTTGTCTAACTGGAAAATTTTAAACTGACAAGCCTATGATTCGAATTTTAATTTGAAAAAATGTAGGAATTTCTAGAATTTCGCGCTAATTGCGGAGCTCTTTGGAGCTACAACTGGGTCAGCATTCCTATGATCTACACCCAAGTAAATTGAAAACAGATTATTTTAAAAATTGTTTTCGACTCATTTCCTAAGCTGAATTCAAATATAAGGTTTGCACGTTATCGACTTATTCTTATTTCATCGCCTGTCTGATGGCCCGCCAGTACACGGGCCCTAGTCTTCAGTCGTTGGAGGATATTGACATTGTCCTGCCTGTTGGTACAATCATGGAACTCATTTGCTACGTTGGCCTCTTAAAAGTGGCCGAACAGATCAAGAACCCTTTTTGAGACGCTGATGAGGATTTTGATCTCAACTTTCTCATCACCCGACATCTCAGAGTTCGTTATCCCACATTCCTTTTTTTAATCAAAACAATTTTCACATTTTTAATTGAAATGTTTTCTAACAGACGGTCCATTTAGGACTCAATTACGTTGCTGATATTTGTCCGCCTTTGATAGAGGCCAAGAGTTCAGAAACTTGCAAAACCCATTCAACAGACGATTCGTTACTTTTATTGCCAGGTCAACTGCAAGATGACTCCCAATCTGCTGAGACCCATACCAATCACTGATGAACACTATTTACAAACAATAACAGAACCATTAAATCAACACCAATATTTAAAAAAAAATTACCTCTTGGACATAATAAACTTTTCAACATGTCAAATCTTTGCATAATTAATCGCTACGAAATTGCTCTACAATAGACCGCAATGCGAATTTCACGATTTTATACTGATGACTTTCAAGTGAGAGTTACAAAAATAATTGACAATAATCCCAGCTAGCTATATGACGATCAGGCATTTAAAAACTTGCTGTTGTACCAAGCGATCTCGTAGCCTCGAGGACCAGACACGCCCAACAGTTTAAAATTCCCAGCGAACCAAGGATTCAACTTGGAATCGAAGCGGATCATTCCCCGCTCTTCGATGGAGCGTATGATGCGCACGCGATCCCTCATCCTAGTCAGGGAATCCTCGGTGGACAGGTGGATCTCGACGGCTAGCTGCCGGACCTTGTCCAGCATTCCCGATTCGATGATCTGAGGAATAACGGCCCACTCGTCGTACTCGATGTCCATCTTGAGATAGTCGATGACGTGCTCACCGTGTCGCTTCTTCAGCATCCGGTAGATGGAGGCGAGCGAGCGGAAGTGCCATCCTTTCTTGCTGGTCGAGTCGCGACTGTTGAGTCCGAGCTTGAAGAAATGGACGGCCGGACTGCGGTCGTGATCGTCGGCTTTCATCGAAGGATCGAAAGCGTAGACTTGACAGCCGTAGCGTTCCATCTGGTCGTCGAAGGACCACTCGTTGTTGATGCCGAAGGAGTAGACGAGACAGTCGCCAGCCGGCGGTGCCACTTGAGCTGGAATGAGACAAACGGCTTTCTGTCCGTCCAGTCCGGCCGGCTTGCGCTTGACATGGCCGCCGAAATCGTGGGCCAGACTGCAAGACGTGCGATTGGCAAACAGGAAGTAGCTCATCATCTGCTCCGCCGTCATTTCGTCCACATTGACGGTCCGCCAATCATCGACGACGTCGGGGGATTTCGGACACGGCCGGCCGACAACCGTGTCGACAGCGGCTCGTATTCCCACATATTGTAAACAAAAGAAAATCGAAGCCACGATGAGTAAGATGAGGAAAACCAGTGCACTACGTCTGCTCGTAAAGGGTTCCAGCGACATTCGGCTGGCTGTAGCTGCTGGACACCACCAAATAACAATAATTCTGACACTGTAAAAGAAACGCCTCTTATTATTACACAAGCTGCTAACACGCTCTGCACGAGACTAAATTCTAGACTGAAATGGGAGGCTGCTGTTTTTTGGTGACCCTTTTATAGTTGCCGGCGTTATCGTTTTTCTAAAAGCTGACTGCCATGAAGATTCTATTTGCGTACTATACACTGTGGCTCCGGCTATCGTCTTGCGGTTTTTGGAATACACAAGAGCAACGCCCACTTCCCACTGATGCATCCGACTGATAGCGAACACGTACTGTAACAGAGGCCAGTCTAAACCTCAGGTCCATAGTGCACAGATGGTCTGATGCTTTTGTTTGTTATAATAAACATAAGAGTAGTAACTTTTTGCCATATTTTCAAGTTCCTTTCACGCCTGAAGAAAAAAGGAACGAAACAAACACTTGGATTTTTAAGTGCGTGATATTATAGGATAAGGACAAAAGATATAGAGGATGAAATAAACGAAGAACGGAAGAAGTAAGGAAGGAAATATAAATCGAGCAAATGATCAACTCCTTTTTCAAGCCCCAACGGCAGTCAAAACAATTCAAACATACAAAAAAGAATAAAAAGGGAAATTAGAAACTGTTATATATAGCGCGTGTGTGTGCTGGTGTCTGGTGTATACAGTACAAAGCGGGTACAAAGGTTCTAAGCAGCAGAAATGTAATTTATGTGTGTGGTATTTCTGTTTTCTTTCCTCTTTTTTTTGAGTTTCTTAGTTTGGTTATAATGTATGTGTAACGTATGTTTTCAAATGTAATGAGACCCATCTTAGTGGTCGGTGTAAATTCAAACTTAGTCACGTCTACCATCTGCTGTTTCGGGTTCAAAATATCTTTTTAAAAAAGTAAGGTCTTTAAAATTGCGTACCATCGCGCTGGGCTTGGCGCTGGGTGCCTTTCACAATATCGACAACCAATTTAGTCCAGTCTGAGGGAGGCCGGAATATTCATAGCGTTATGTGATTTTCAGAGTAATTGAATAATTTTCTTATCATCTTGCCTATCTTGACCGATTCATTGGAATAACGGTTCTTCAGACTATCACGTGCCAAAATTAAACCATTCGAGCGCCAAATTTTGATTAGGAACCATTGGCGTTTCATACGCCTTCTTAGCTCAGTGGTAGAGCGTTGGTCTCGTATAACAGTTATAAGAATAACTACAATGTAGTAATCCAAAGGCCGAGAGTTCAATCCTCTCAGGAGGCAAATTTTGAAATCCAAATGACAACCCACTACTGCTATAAAAATATAGAAATAGAGAGAGTCTTATAAAAATCGAGATTGGTCATAAAAATGTCAAAATATTCAAAATGGTTTGACACAGAACAATAAATTCAATAAAAGTTCGTACTTAAAATTGCGGAAAAAATTTTATTAGTTGTAGTTTACAAATATGTACACATAATAAGAAAGAGTGATATTTTTAAAAAAATTAAATAAGCTTTTCTATGAAAATAAAATATACAATAAATCATTTTATTGTAAAACGGATGATAAAAGTGGCGATCGGCGGCTTTAACCTCGGTGTAGTCAAGGATTCTCTTCATCAGAGACTTTTCTGCCTGAAATAAAAAAAAAAAAAATTACATTAGAACCAAATAACTTAAATAGTGCGAAATGTTGCAATCAAACGAAATAAAACATGTTATTTATTTAGTCTTATTACCTTGCTTTCAGCGATAAATTTAGTTTAGGTAACACTTGTGTCCCTTCATAGGTACGTGGCAATTTCGGCATTCGTGCACTTTTCTAGCTCTTTTGGGTGTCGAATTCTCTTCTCTTTCATTGGTAGTTGACGTGAGCTTTCTCTTGCCGCTTCGTTTAGGTGTAGTTCGCATCGATGGCGTATTATTTCCATTCGGAGCGACCCAGTCGGGATCTATAATCAATTTTGTTTGGTTATGCATAATTGGCAAACAGTCGGTTCAGATATTTCAACTTACCAGAAGATTCATCACCATCGACTCTTTGGGCTAACCGAGAAAGATTTTCTCGATTGGATGCCGTCCGCGAGCCTACGAGTGGTTCCTCAGCAACGTCATCTACAGGAGTAGCAGCAGTAGCACCGGAATTCTTGTAGGGACAGGTGTGTCCGCTCTTAATTTGATGGCACAGTTTGCATCTGTACCGAGCCCGCGACCTGTCGCTGCTTGGCGAGACGGTGAAGCTACTGGCTGAAGCGTTAATTTGAATCTCTAGAAGATGTAAAAATATGCTACCTTTATATCATAATGAAATGAAAAAATTCAAATGTTTAAAGGGAAACTAACCAATCGATTCCGCATCGTCAATAATAACAACTTCCGGAATTGTTGGGTTCGGTACGAGGGTCGGAGGACGAGGTACGATAATTTGGGTTTCTACAAGAAAAGAAATATCATCTTTTGACAAAATGCAAAATTATCTTGTTCAATGTTTTCTTATAAAAATGAATTACTAACCACTAAGTTCCGCTGGATTTTCTGCGGCCTCGTTTTCTATTACTGGGATTGGTTCCGTGGCCGTCTGATTAGCTACATTACACACAAAACGAATTCATTAATCGAGGATATTTAAATACATTTTAATTGAAAAGGCCAGATTATAATACCTTCAGCGTCTTCAACGTATAGAAGCATATCATTATCTTCCTGTTGCTTGTCAGAAGAACCGATGAAAAATCCCATCTGAAAAATTAATAAAACAATTAGTTTCCACAAATCACAACTGAACGTTTAAAAAATTACAAAACAAAATCATTGAAATTCATTAAATTTACCTTTTCTTTGGAACCTGTGATCTGTGATTTTATTCGGAACTGACAGAGTGATGCTACTTCCAGCAGAACTCGATGGCGACTAAATTTACCAGAGCCAAACATCGGCTATTTGTACCGTTCGTCTTTTTGAACTCGTTTTGACCGTTGCTCATGCTGGGTCATCTCAAGAACGTGTTAAGTGGAAATTACGCGAGCGTACCTAGGCAAAGCGAAAGATTATGTTTTAATCTTACACACGTGTCTATGCTGTCCAGTTATCAATGGTCAACTACGTGACGTCACACGTGTGAGTCGGGAATGAGCACGAGTAATACCGGAAGATGAGCAAGCGCCAGCATTTCCTTGTTTTCTAATAACCACCAATCAAAGCTTATTCCGCTCTTGCCTAGTCACAACACAAATCCGTAGACGATAATAAAAAACGGAGAATCTTTCGTCTACATGAAATGTGTATTGGTAGATTTCCGGCTTTATTGTGTGATGGTCAACTTTGAGAAGAGAACAGTGGGAAACTAGATGTGCATATAATGGTTGATTATAACCCCGAATAACAATATCAAAGTCTTGGCGTTATATTGGCATCTTGATCCAGTGCAGCTGTCGTCTGCATGACACAATTGAAAATGGCCGGTAACGCTGGGCTTTGGAGGAATGCGGTAGGATGCATTGAAAGAAGCGAGCCAATAGACGGAAAAGATCATCGACTGTATATTCGGATTGTGACTGAAACCTTATGCTGTTCTTGCAAAAGCTGGAAGACGTATGGGGACGGTGCTTCCAGCATCCAGATGAGACCGCCGATTGACCGATGCATCCGATAAATCCAAACCTTGAAAATGTTTTCACTTGCAATACAAGTTAACAGACGTCTGCAATCAAAGTTGAAATTCTGGTGATTCTAGATAAAATTCCATTTCTTAATATTGGCACATGAAATGAAGCAAGAGTCGGTTCTTCACGGAAAGTCGCAAGATGCAATAAAAAAAAACGATGCCAAATAGTCACATAACCACTAATCAACAAGTATCCGGTGATAAGTGATAACCTACGACGAAACAAGTAGGGCTAATCGTCGAACGACGTGCCACTACAATATGAAAAGCAATACAAACTAACAAAGCGATATCTTTCAACGGTGCGCGCCAATTTTTTGAATCTTTCTTCAAGTTGAATAAAGTCTAGTCATACTAATCGGTCTCCACCTCCTCCATCAAAACCAGACGGAGTCTATCACCTTGAAAAACTAATTAAGGAAAATAGCTAGAGGTGATTTATGGATTCGATGAGAGGAGATAAAAGCTCAACGTAACGTACTGGTTAGTACGCAGATCACATTCTGTCATTCCCGGCACAACTAGTCTCATCCAGCTGTTATTCAAAATGAAGGTATTAAAATAATGTTAAATATTACTCTTTTAAATTTATTAGCTTTTAATATTTTTATTAATGTCTTAGTCTGTCATTGTGAGCCTGTCATTGTTGTGCTTGTTGGTCGGCGTTTCGGAGGCGTGGTTCCTCAATCTCAAGTCCGGCAAGTCTGACAAAGCAGCTAAAGTAACGTCAGCACCGAATTCACGAAAAATCATTCTGGTAGCCAAGAAGGTCTACGTTCCGATGTACGCGTCTGACGACACGGCCTCAGCAGTTGCCGACCGACTTCTGCCCATTTCTCCCGCACTGACATTTTCTGATGGAACTCTGATGGATGGACGCCAACAGCCAATGGCCGTCGACTATTCCAGCTCGATGTATCTTCAACCACCTCCAGTTGCATCATACGCCATGTACGCTCCCGCTTCGGCTAACGTGGCCGCCACTTACGCAGCTCCTGTCCAGATCCCTGCTGTTGTTGCTGACCAGGGTGTTTTACCCCAACAATATGCCGTTTACCCCGCTGGAAACGGAGCTGCTGGCCCGCAATACTTTCAATACGCTGGTGCTCAGCAGATGTCTGATGGGGTAAAATTTGACACAATTCACTTTTTTCAAGTTGTCACATCACTTTCATATTATCCGTTTTTGCATAGACTTGGGTGATGCAATACTCCGGAGCTGGAGATGCGGTTGCTGAAGGTGCGCCTTACCCGCCATCAGGAAACGACAAAGAGACGGTTGCCGATGGATCTGCAGTTCCGGTTCCAACTGAAGCGTATGCAAATGCTTGACTGAAGTGATCACATTGGTTTTATCTGTAACTTAACCTTATTTTATTAACCATAATTGACATGCTGGACAAAATTGTTGACTGTAAATAATAACCGGAGAATAGTGACACAATAAAGTATTTTTACCAAACTTGCGCAGTATTCGTATTTTTTAGTATTGCAAATGTCACATTGAAATCTTTCTCAATATTTTTTGACCGATAAAAAAGAACCATAACAGAAATCAAACCAAAATCGGAAATACCCTTTCGAAGTTTCGAATACCTGGTTAACGCAGGTAACTGGCAATATAATCATGCATCAACAAGTAACAGCAACAGATGGCGAAGCAAACGCTTTTCGCTGGCCTCGCAGCAAGCGATTCAATTGTTTTTTTTTTGTTTTTGAGTTCACAGTTTCACACACGAAACAAAAGTCAAAACAAACTGTTGCATAAATTCATGTGAGATAATTCATTTTTTTTTATCTTGATAAGTCGACAGCTTAAATCAACTTATTATCGTTCTGTTCCGAGCTGATGTAACTTATTCATACGCTGCTCTCTCTAGGTATGAGAAATATGCACGTTTAATTATAAATTTGTACAGTCACGTTCGAACATCTAAGAATTACATCGATGGCAGCAAAACATTTCATGTGCAGAATACCTTCTTGCCTGTCCAGTGCAATATCCACCCCTCTTAAATCACTTAAACCATTTTATCACCTTCAACAATTTGTATCAATTAATAGACTGGTTTCTACTGCATGTTCTGTTGGGGTTCAAGAAAATACTAACCGTTTGGTTGTTAATTGGAAAGACAAGTTGACTGATGAATATCCCCTAGTTTGGCTGCGAGATAATTGCCAATGCCCAGCATGTTTCGATCAGTCATCTCAATCCAGAACAATAAATTTTTCACATTTTCAAGTTAATCAAAAGTTTAAGCATGTGGTAAGTTTGAAATCATATTATTATTTTTTCAAATGTGTTAAATCTTTGATGATTATCTTATAACTTCAGGCTACAACCAAGGATGCAGTAGAGGTTCAATGGGAAGATGGTCATAAAAGTGCATACAACTTGGAATGGCTAAAGCAAAGGAGTTTCAACCAAAAAGATCAGCAAGGTTGGCTAGATGCCAATAAAGCACCTTACAGTACTTGGGGGGCAAGTTTTTTCAAGAACATCCCCATGTTGGACTTTAATGCTGTTATTAAGGTAAAATAATAATTCAGTTTTTATTATTCTCTGCCATACCAAAATAGTAGATATCCCTCTAAACCCGCCTAATTAAAATGCAGGATGACAATACTCTCCTAGACTGGCTTCACACACTAGATGTGTGGGGTGTCTGCCTTTTTAAAAATGTCCCCCACAGTCTGGGGCAAGTTGGAATCCTGGCCAAGAGAGTCGGATTCATTAAGAAAACTCACTATGGGTAAATGATTTGTCATGGGTATTATTTATTTGTGTTCCACTCTAATTGGATTTGTGTTAAAATTTTCTTCTTTATCCACATCAGTGAGGAATTCAGTGTTCTAGCGAAAGCTAATGCCACTAATGTCGCTTACACCCAAGGATATTTACAGCTTCATACTGATTTGCCGTATTATGAATACAAACCAGGGGTAAATTCACAGTTAATTTTCGAATTTAGTAATTAAGATTAACGTAAATTTTTTTTTCTGGAAGATTAACTTGTTACACTGCTACATCCAATATAAAGGAAATGGGGGAGACAGTCTTCTGACGGATGGATTTAAAATTGCTGAATGGCTTCGAGAAAACGATCCTGAAACCTACAAATGTTTGACGGAAACTCGGGTGACGTGGACAGACATTGGTCAGGAAAATGGCAACAAATTCCACAAAATTCACCATTCTCCTGTTATTTGGTAATAATGTTAAACCGCTTTTACAATTTGAACCAAACGTTGGTTAACAAAATAATTTGTTTTTCCTTAGTGAGTCAAGCGACGGGACCATCAGACGCATTAATTACAGCCAACCTCAACGAGATTCCCATATGGCTGTCCCCATCGATCAGGTTGAGAACTGGTACCGGGCTTTGAAAAAATTTTATGATATGGCGCTTGATCCAGAGTACCTAGTCACATTCAAATTGCAACCAGGTAATATCCCATCTAATCAAATACGATATTTAGGTTTTTTTTTTAAATATTGAAGAATAACGTTCTTTGCAGGAGAAATGGTAACGTTTGATAATTTAAGAATACTACACGGCCGGACAGCTTTTGGCCAACACCTTCAAGGTGAACGTCACGTCCAGGGAGCTTATGTTGACTGGGATGAAGCCCGTTCTAGAATTCGTGTGTTGAAAGCCAACAAGGAAGCAATGCGGGTAAAGGTTTTATCATGAAGTCAAATATAGAACCTGGGATATTATAATGCATTTAATGTAGTGATAATTATAACAAATATAAAATGTCTGCCAGTGAATAAATGAGTGGAATTAGGTTGAATAAATTTATTTGTACGGCTGCCTTAGGTCTGAACATCATTCCATACTAAGATTGTTTTTCTATCAAACATCAGACAATAGTTTAGTTGAAATTATCCTTTATGATGCCATTTGAAATCAATGATAGCAGCAAAAATTTACAAAATCTCTTTGATCAGTTCGTTTTTGACGGGATTTTCGGGGGAAATAATTATGATAATATTTGTAATAGCGTCACGAGTCTTCCACCTATTTGAATTAACTTGGTATTTATCAAACAGGGATCATGTTGGACGAACACTTGGCTATTTTTCTTTATAAGTTTTCTTTGAATATAATATGCTAGGCAATGTCTGGCTTTCCGTCAAAAAAAGAAAGGATTTTCAAACCCATTTAGGTATTTATAGTTAAACAACGACACACAGTAAACCGTGTGCCATCTTTTTTTATAAACGTATTATAACAGTGCCACAGACACAACAAGACATAACCGCAGAATATGAATGCTATGAATTCTTGATCTCCAGTCTAAGGCTTATTCGATCTTGAAGTTTCATATGCGTACATGCTCTGTATCCGTTTGGGCCTACCCAAATAAAATCTTTCTACATTTTATGATATGTAAAAAAAAAACTACGTATAGGCCAGTGTCCCAGTGACATAACAAAATTGCGTAAGAATAAGATAAAAACAGTTCTCGTTCCTGTCAGTCAAATGACTATACAATATAACTTATTGCGTAGGTTTATTAAAGTCGGTTAGCTTATTTGTTTCTACTGCCTCCCATTTTGATAACAATTGCAGGATTATGGCAGTTAATCAAAGTGCGGGCGGTTCGATCGAGCCAAAGTTCAAACATGTATGGGTTCCACTTATCAACGTCTCGAAATTATAATGACGTACTAACGAAACGGGCACACATATCCGCCACCCACTCGTTGAAATACGAAGGACGGTTCATTCACACTCAACATTTTAAAGTGAAAAACGGAAACAAAACGATAGGTACGAGTGGAGCTAGAGGATAGCAAATTCAAAAGACGCGATCGCCTCCTACATGTCGTCCAAGTCTTTCAACAATTAAGCACAACGAATTAATGATGAACTCTGCAGCTTCGGAGCTTTGGTATCATTGATTTAGATATTTAATTGGAGCAGAATCCCTGATTGCTCTGATACGAAGATAACTACTAGTCAAATTCCAACCTGTTAAAAAAAATGTCCAAGACTCTTTGCTAGAGTGCAGAGTGGTATAATAGATAAGCCCATTAACAACTATTTCTATAAACAATAATCAGAAAGCATGGGCTATTTTCACGCTTTGATTAATTTAAAGTCAGGTGCTGTCCATTTGTTCTTCCATTAACAAAGCAACCGGGCGACATTTGCCCAACAGTGTGTTATGTATATACATACTGGAAAAGAAGCATTGCTCCATTTTTTAACACGGAAGAGCTGCGTCTCAAAGGCCAGCATTTGGACATGCGAGTCCGGCGCGACGATTCTTACGGGCGTGGGCGGAGTGGAAAGGTGTAGATCCAATCACGGTCGACACTTTGCTATTATTTATACACGGGCTTATATACTCTCTGCGAGTCTTATTCCCTATATGATTGCTCTTGAATGTTAATAGAGTCGTTTCGTACTTTGGTACGTGGGTAGTGCGGGCGAGTGCGGGTGATGCGGTCCATCAATATTTCTATAGCTGTTTCTCGTTACGACCGGTTAGAACTTGTCAGAATGGGCATTCATTGCGTGTAATCCGAGAGAGTCGGAGGGAGGAAGTTGAATGATCTAAACTGCTATTGCTGAGGAACGTATACATACTCCCCAGTCGACATTCTTAGCCGATTTATTATTGACTGCGCTTCGAGATGGCTGTGACGTCACTGGTGCCGAGAAGCGCTCGGAGCATGTGAGATTGGCGGTAATATTTAACGCAATAACCTTTAAAAAAAATGAATCGGCTTGATTTAGACGAGACATGCCTTGAAATTAAATTCAGAGATCAAATCGAATTCATTAAATTTTCGCGGAGAAAGAAAATGTGATCAAAAAATGACAGACCCACTATAGTGCCTGAGGTGAATTCCTGGATAAATGCAATGTCAATAACCTTGTGCATTTCTATTTTTCTTTTTGTGTTTCTTTTTTATTTTTCTAAAGCGACCTTGGGAATTTACTTAAATGACAGGACAATAGACCGTATTTGAATGGGCGTATCCCGATGTGAAATGACAGCTGATCAGTATCAGTAGCGCACTTGAACTCTGCGTCTGTTTCACTTGTTTCTCACAAATAGCTGAAAGTGAATAATTCTACAGCAATCGTCTATTACAAAACAGGATAGAAACATGTCCATCAAAGTGGAAGAAATGCGTCGTGGACTCTTTCGGGTCACGTGGACGATGAAGAGTTTAGGACACGACGACGTCACGCTTCAGAAGGGCGTCTTCCACCTGACCAATTCGCCTCCGCAACACTTGACTTATATCGTTTACTCGCGATCCAGGAAGCCGTCGCTCATCGATTACGCCGACGTCTGCATCATGCTCAGGCGGAAATTAACTGGAAAGCTGCCGGAGAAAGAGGCCGATCTCCAACTGGCCGCCCAAGTCAAAGTGCCGGACGGCGCCGGTGACTCGATCCTGTCGCCGGAACAGAAGCCGCTCTTCGTCTGGATCGAAAACGAAGTGCTGGGCAAGAAGCCCATGCTGAACCTGGAAGATGCCTGGCAGATTTTCGTGCCCGTCACCAACTACAACGAGCCCAAAGTCGTCGTGTGGATGGATTTCGGGACCAACAGCGTCGGCCAGTCGCGGATGATTAACGATTTCGCCGACCTCTTCCTCAATCAAACCAGTTGCGACGTGCATTTCCGGCTCCAGGGCGTGGTCATGGGCGCCCACGTCGTGATTCTGACGGCCCGCAGCTCCGTATTCGCCGCCATGTTCAAATGCGACATGGAAGAGTCGAAAACTAGAAAAGTCGTCATCGAAGATATCGAGCCGGAAGTCTTCCGCCAGCTGCTCCACTACCTCTACACGGGCACCTGCCCGCTGCTGGAGATGAAATCCATCACGCGCGATCTCTACGTGGCGGCCGACAAGTACGACGTCGAGACGCTCAAGAAGGAGTGCGTCGACATTTTGCTGGCCCAGCTGGACGTGAGCAATTCGATCGCCACGCTCGTCTGGTCTCATTTGCATTCGATCACGACCCTGTTTGACGCGTCGCTCAAGTGCATCGCCCTCAACGGGCCGACCGTTTGCTTCCTGCCCGAGTGGAAGGATCTGACTCACGACTATCCCGATTTGTGTCTGATGGCCACTCAGCACATGATGAAGATCAAGGTGTACGGCGTCAGCTGCGAGAGCGATTGCGGAGGGGCCGACTGCGAGACGGACCTCTGGGAAACGGAAGTGCAGAACGTCTTTCAAACGACCAGCGAAATCGACTGCGAGACGGATGGTGATTGGCTGGAATTTCCGGAACAAATCCGCCGCATTGCTTCTCTGATTAAAATGTAATTGTGTTAACTGATGCGCACAGCTTGTCGTTTTGAAATGAAATAAATGAATATTGGAGTTGATCGGGAAGTCTAAAACTGTGTTGAGTTGTTTAGGTGATTATCTGTCGTGAGGAGTTGGAAAAATTTCTGTGAAACAAAAAGCCGTTGGCCTTTTGAAGACTAAACAAACAACCAGTTGTACATAATCTTAAATTTGATGAGGCTCAAGCCCAGGTAGCGTGGAAAATCCCGTGGGCGATGGTTCAAAGGTGCCCCCACCCCCCCTAATTTAAACAAAACCAAAAATTTAATTGAAGTCTAATAATCTCGTAATAAGTACTACCTTTGCCAGATCAAGAGGTTCAAGTAGCCATCAAGAGAATATTACACGTAATAATATCTTTCAACAACCAAACATTTTGGAACACACAACGTGGCAATTATGTAATTGGCTCGACGTTGTTGGCAGCCTAGAATCACACCAAATCGATTTCTTGTTTATTGTATCTATAACAAAGCTATAACGATAAAAAAAAATTCATTTTCAGCTAAAAGTTGGCAATTAAATATTTGATTACCACGCCAACGCTCTTCCGTTCGCTAAACACAAGTTGAATAACCAGAGTGTTATTGATTCACTTTCACACATGTTTTTCGTACAACCAACTCGAGCTAATGAGTCCCCCTTTTAACATTGTATGGGTTATATCGTCTGCAATTTTCACGTATATAGCTTTGATCTGCCTAATGGCAGGTGATTAAAGTTGTAGGAGGTTGGCAGCGTCTCTACGAGTCAATGCTCTCTTCCGTCCCTCACGTGACGGCATCAAAGTGTGCACTCTATTTCTCCCGAGTCAATGGCAAAAGCTCAAACTCTAGACCTTTATTAATAAACCAGACGTATTTTGACGAGCTAACTGATTCCGTCCTTGAATTTTCATCTGGAAACCCCTTGCACACTTATGAATATAATATCCGGAAATAGATTTTCATCGTACGAAATGTTTTGGTTGTTTTTTCCCCTTGGGTGACGTTTTAAAGAACAAAACGTAAAAAAAAGTAATCGAGACGGAAAACTCACTTTATTCGCTACTATACTTGAAATAAAAATTCTAACAAATAAGAAAAAAAAAACGTGACTTTGCACAGTCACGGAGAAATTAGTTCAAGAAGTTCGAAAAGGTGCGCTCCTATTTAAGGGAAACCACAAAAAAATGTGAACAAAAGAGCCCGCAAATTCAAAACACACTTGTTGACGAGAACCCGGTGCCCCGTTGAGAAAGTTACACATGTTTAGTCTCCTTCGCCATACATAGAACATCTTTTGTCATTTCAAATTGTAAAAAATGAAAAGAAAAGAAAATAAACATAGCATCCGTCTGAGCACCTTGCGTCGCATTTCATTTGTTGAGCCAAGGAAAAAATTATGCGCTGAACCGGTCTAAAATAATATTCAAATTTTCTGCTATGATTATTATTTTTTATTTTATTTTATGATGCGGTACAAGATTGTTGCAGCGAAAAATAGGATGGGTTCTATTGTAAAATTTTCCAGCGGGAAAATTGCGCCACCATTTAGCTCGAAGGCATTTACCTTTACGCATAGAGAGGCCTGACAAGGCTTCTCACCTGCACCGAATTGACCGTAGTAGTATCGACGTAACACACATGTATTTTTTCGGTCTGTCGTGAGCTCATTGAACTCGAATTAATCCATTTTTCAAACAAGTATCAGCCATTGGGCATTTCTCAAGGTAAAAATAAAATTGGCTCTTATTTTCATTTTAGCTTATAAATAAAACTATAATTCTATTGATTCATTGTGTTGACAAATTGCAGACGTCATTAGATTTAAAAAAATGGCCATTCCAGCCATTGAAGAAGTTCGCTCTGGATTGTACCTCATACGGTTCGCCCCAGATGACATTGAAAACGGCGAGCACACCTTTCACCTACGGAAATGCGATTACTATTCCTACACGCTGGTGTTGCAGCCGTGCCCCGAAGCCAGCCAAGGCACTCCCAGCATGCTGCTTTCGTTAATCAAGAGCCAGCAGTCAAACAAGATGAAAACCTTGCCGGTGGGCAGCAATTATCTCGATTTGGCCAAAGCCAACCAGCAAGACAAAAACAAAGTGGTCGACGATCAGCCCCGGTTTGTCTGGATCGTACCAAACGGGCAACAGCAGCAACAACAGCAGTCGAATAAGGTAACGCATTTGAATCTCAACGCTTCCAGCGAGGACCTGATGATGAGCCACACGAAACTCAACTGGGGGCCCGTCACTTGTCCAATTGACAAACGTTTCGACCTTTGGATGGATTTCGGGACGGAGACACTGGGCGAGAAGAAGGTCCTGAACCAGTGGGCCAGCCAACTCATCAAGCAGGAAAACACCGACGTCGAGTTCAACGTCCAGGGTGAGCTGATGGGCGGCCACAGTCCGATCATCATGTCCGGTAGCTCCGTTTTCGCCTCGATGATCCAGCAGCAGCCGACCCCCAAAAAGCCCGTCAAAAGGACACCTTCCAAAGCCAAAGGAAAGTCGGCAGCAGTCTCATCAGCTGCCATCAAAGTCATCCAGATCGGCGACGTCGAGCCGCAAGTGTTCCAGCAGATCCTCCACTACTTGTACACGGGTCGAATTCCGCTGCTGGAAGAGGAAGGCATGGCCGATCGACTGTTCAAGGCGGCCGACAAGTACGGCCTGGACAATTTGAAAGACGAATGCGCAAGGTTCGTGCTGGCCGACCTGAACGAGCACAACGTCATCGACACTCTCATCTGGGCGTCTAAAAATTCGCTGGCCAATCTCTTCGACTGCGCCCTCCATTTGGTTTCCGGTAATTACCCGCAGGTCAGTTCGCAACCGGATTGGCAAAATCTGATCGACAACCATCCGCAAATTTATTTGAGAGTATCCCAGCTAATGGCCAACCTGCCCGGCAACGCTAGAGGAACATAGCGGTTGTTCGCATCAGAAAAATGTGTGCCATTATTTAAATGTGATTTTTTTTTTTTTTTTATTTTGTTTTCTGGCATGATGTCAAAATGTATACTGCAATTTAATTCCGGCTATGGCGATGTTTGTACTTTTTTTGTTTGTCAAAGTCAAAATGTGAACATTTTTGTTTTTCTGTTTCCAAGAAATGCCGAGCTCTTCATTAATTATACATTGATTCAACTGGAACAAAAGTTTGCAAATTTTTATTTTATTTTGCGGGTCCCGGTGGATAGAGACATACGCAATCACGCAAAATAAATATCGGTATATAGACTGGGCTAGTTTTCGGCTATTAAAGATGAATAGTCTTTCACGTGAGAAATGGCATTATGATTTGGCTATATATACAGCGCGGTCTGGAAATTTTCCAGACACCGCTCCCGCTCAGTTTTATAATTCCATCGTCCGACTTTTATCGTAAAATTTTTAAAGCTCTTTTGCACGTCTAAACTCAGCAGCAGTCAGCCATAGCAGAGGAACGAAATAAAATAATAACCGATCAATTTTGCAAACAAATTTTTAATGACATAATAATGATTCAACTTTAAAATTTTCTTCATTGCCTTGATTGGCCTTGAAATGCGTGTCCTTTATAATAATGTGACGTGCACAACCGTGTATTATGCACCCACGAGATAGAAATAACTGAAATTATTTGGTTGCTGGTCTTGTTGCTGGAACAACGTTGTTACGCACTGGATTGCATAGAGACGGGTCGACGACACATGCAGACGGTTTTCTTCGAACGATTTTAATGAGTCAATGTACGTGGGTTTATTATTAGGTAAAGTAAATTAAGTGCTTGCGTGGGTTTATTAGAGGGGGGGGGGGGATTTCAAAATTCCAAGAAAATCGCAGCGTCGACCTAATTTCGTATAGATTTAAATGTTCAATCTAGATTTCAGTTGATGTTCCAAATGAATATGTGAACCTTTGACTTCAATATTCTGTTAGGAAATAAATCTAGCCCAAATATTTGGCAGAAAATTCGGATTCGGGTACATATCGATTGACCAAGATTCATACTCCTGATCGTTACACTACGCTGGATTTTCTTATATAAGATAACTTTCCTTTTCTCGGCCTTTTTATGCGGTTCCGGGTCTGATTCTTTTTCGTGTCTCTGATTCCAGGAGTTTTGAATTTCTCCCATTTTACCTTTTTTTTTTATTTTTTTTAAATATTGGCTTATTAGGGAGGCGGATTATACCTTTCAAATGTATAATAATTGAGACAATCAAATGTCTTTTAAGTTGAACATGCAGCGCATAACGTCAGGAGGTACGCCACGCGTGTACGACATTCCGACTCTCGTCCCGACAGTGCTGGCGTTCAGCATTTTGCAACATTGATCAACAACAGATTGAAACTGATGGGTTTAGTGCGTAGTATAGCGTAAGGGTTGCAAGTAATTCAATGTTGCACCGGTCCTCCGCTCCTGCTGTCCCGATCATGAATTTAATATTAGCCTATATGGTGAAGGGCAGCTGAGGAGGCTTTTATTTTCCACTGCGTGTGTATATGTACTTGCTTTGGTTTCTTTTATTTTTTTTTCGTCCAGCAAATGAACCCCAAAAAATGAAATTTGCTTAAACCTGATTTTATAGTGAAACTGGCAGATATTTCGTCAAATATAATTGGGAAATTCTAGAGCCGTTCTAGTTTTTCTTTTTCCCGTACGACACACAACAAGTGGCTGGGCTTTCTTGTAATGCACAAACACACTCGAAGAAACTGGTGAAATAGCGTCGAGTGCAAGTCAAATAATAAATCTCTAGCTTTTCTCCGACTAATAAACACGCGCGTACACAATAATGCAAAGTTGAGTCGTCACATCTTCTCTGGAAATGGCTATTATGATGCAGCAGCAGCTGAATAAGTTTCCGAGTACTATATACGCTCAGCTCCATTCAAAACGATCGTGACCGAGTCGGTTGTCGACACAAACCCCATTATTTGCGTTCACAGAACCGCCACCACCCACACCACAAATAAACCGTGAGGGAGAGAAGATAGAGAACTTCACCAGACGTGAGATTGTTGAAATTCTAGACTGCCGGGAGGATGACACATGCGCTCACGCTGTGTGTACAGAGAGAAGAGGCGATATTGTCACGCTGTTCGGCGTGATGCTGTTGCTGGTGAATCGAACTTTTTCTCTATCCGTTTCCACGGAAATGAACGTGTATACATGTTGCCGGAGTGAAACTGTAACGCGCTGGATATATAAGAGAAGACAGCACCGTTCGAGACTTTCTAGGATATGAACTGAAACTCAATTGGCACTCTCTCTCCCATCTACCAAAAAGTGTTGAAAATGGGGACATCGCGATAAATAATAACCGCCATATATCCATTGTAATAATAAAAGTAGTCTACAGCACACATCTATCTATCCTTCTTATATATAGCTGGTCCCATTTCTCCTGTTTGTTTTAGGTAATTTGGCAAAGTCCTTCAAGTCGACAAGAAGCGGAGCGCGGGGGGTTTTCCATCTTCTATTGGTGAGCTGGTTTTACCGGAAGGGTCTAATATAGTTCATTAAACGAATTTTTATATATACATCTCTAAATTGTGTTGACTAAAATATAATCAGCCGAAACAAGAAATTTTAAAAATTCAATTCATCAATTTTTGTTTGTTTGTTTGTTTGTTTTTTAAATTCTCTCTAATTGAGTTCAGTGTCCTAATCAGGAATGCAGTCAAGGTTACAGAATTCTGTATTCCCGGTCGATGGCGATGTCTTCCAAAAAAAAAAATAAAAAAAAATAAAAATCCTGAACCGAGTATGTGCGCTTGCTACACAAAGCTATCAAAGAATGGATCAATTATTCATTAGAGCATTTCGCTTGGCGTCAACTTGAATATGAGCGAAAAAAAGGGAAAGAAAAAACAAATCAAAAATGTGTCTGTACATACAGTTCTCCTCCCGGCTTCTCTTGACTATTTCAAATAAGCCGAACTGCTGAGCCCAGCCCCCCGAGTGTGTGTGTGTCTCTGTAGATCGTCCCATGGCGCTTCCCTATATACACAGAGCGACGATAGATCCGAATCTCTACAACGTATAAAAAGACGGGATGGAAAGTTGCTAACACAGTCACGCGCTCAGGCTCCTACCTGACGGACTGAATTGTGCTCGGTCGAGCTCCCAACATCCACAGTCCAGTGTACAGTTAGTTTGCTCTTTTCAGTTTGCCAAAGGGGACTCGGGCTGACTGGCTGATAGCTGATAGAGTCGCAGCTTCATTCCACCTCCAGGGCCAGCAGCACGTGCGTTGATTCCTCCCCAGTGTTATTTTGTTTCTCTCCCCCCCAATCACTTCCAAATTTGTTTATTTTTTAAGAGACGACATTGCGCAATGTTTCCAGTTCCATTTTTAACTCTTGGCCGTGTAAGGAAATGACGAGACATTTTCAGTGCGTGTTGAATTGTTGATCCATTCGGTTGGCAACCAGCAAAGGTGATTGACGAAAAGACTTTGATAATTGCAGGTATAGTTGGAAAACAATCAAGTGGTCGATGGTTCGAATCAAGATGCTGAGGGTAGTCCTAAAAGCCGTGGGTCTGAGGGGACGCTGGACGCACTGGAATAGCTGGAAGGGATGGCTATACTTGGCTCTATTGGTATTCATCTCCGGTCGCCTCTTCGTCAGTCAAGGGTTTTCGTTAACCTTGACTCCAGCAGCAACAACAACACATTCGGAGAAAACGGACTCGGTCGGCGACAACATCAACAACATTGCCCCAAAGAATCACGGCGATCGGGGGTTGAAGATGGCCGTTGTCGCCAGTACCTGGTCCAGCAGTCCGGTTATTGGCCACGGCCCAAAAAGTCAGGAGGACATTTCGTCTGCTGGCAACCAGTTATTGTTGCTGCTGCACACGGGCAACAAGACTAGCCGGCCGTTAGTCATTCCCACCACGGAAGACAATTCCAGATATTGGAATCCGGTGCAGCCGTCGGAGAAAACTAACGACGACGTCGATAATGAGACCCATCAACAGCAGAGACAAAATCAAGACAGCGGCAGTTTGTTGGAAGAAAAAGAGCGGAGGTACTGGCTAAGGTCTGAGCGGATCAAACGAGTTTGTCGCAGCCGGGGCGTCGTCTCTAATCCACTCGTCTACGCAAACAGCAAAAACGAGACCCGGCCAGTTCGTTCACCCAATTCCAAAAACTCGCCAGGTAAGATTAGTAGTAGCTCATTTCATTATTCTGACACCTATATAATAGTTCAACCAAAAACAAAATCCGTTTGTAACTATAAATGAATTCCGTTTTTGACGTCTGATGGTGTATCTATTATACATATTTTAAAAAATGGCAGCTGGGTTTGCGCTGGCAATTCCAACAGCAACATTAGTAGTTGTTTTTATAAATTACAGTCCCATTGACACAACTCTGTGGGTTGTCGCATTTCAAGGCCCTGTATAAAAACAGGAATAATAATAAGTGACAAGGATGACGGAAGCGACCGAAACCCGGGAGGTTTATTGCTTCGTCAGATATAGACTCACCCGGAGAGATGAAAATGTCTAAACGAATTGTTACTTTACCTTAGTCATCGTGTTTATTTGTATATGACCATGGCGCGCATCAAGTGGACCATGAAAAAGAGGACCCCAAAAAAGATGAAATTTCACCTTCGGGTTTTGTTATTTTTTTTTTTACCGCGCGCCTAAATTCAAATAGCGGAAAATATCAAGCGCTTCGTGATGCGAACGTTACGATAGCCAAGCGCATTGCGGTAATAAAATTCTGTTATATTTTATTTTTTGCGCGCGATCTATAATAACACGCTGGAATTATGCAAAAATAATGACTTGATTTTTTTTTTCGTTTGCGCGGAAAATACTGTGACCAACAGTTATGCGGATTATATTATGCTAAGCCGCTTATTAACTATTCACGTTGCTGTAAAAAAAAATGACGATTTGCGTGGAAGAGGATCGCCCACAAGACACATATTTGAACTGCTGGTGTCCAATCTGGTTATTCATAATGATGACTTGTCGTTTCCTGCTTTGACTAAGTCGACAGGAAAGGGAAATTTCTAGAATCTGAAAATTTCCCTTGAAATAACTATTATTTAGTTAAACACTGACAAATCGTTTTGAAAAGAAAACAACTTTTCTCTCTACAGTAGAAATCAGTCACAGCTATTGATTCTCGACAGCAATGAATCAAACTATCTATCAGTGTCGTCGTCGTGTAAACGTGAAAAACCTCGGCTAAACCAGTCACGAAGACATTCAAGAAATTTATCTGCTGGTCCACCTTCATTTCGTGATTCATTTTCCTGACTGGGATATTATATACAAGAAAACTGGTGTGTTCGCCCTGGCAAATGCGTGAGCGAGTCATTTACGGAAGCTGCTGGGGTGGGTGTCAGAAATTTTCTCATCTCATCCGCTTATTTCTGTTTCGGCCCCGGAATGAATGGATGAGGCGTGAGCTGGTCCTTTTTATTTACCGCCGCGTGAAAGACCCCCCAAACAAAATGGGTACACACTTCTTCTTCTGCTATATACCTTTGTCGCTATATACAGTCGAAAGGAGAACAACGGTGTGACGTAATAATAAATGTGATTAGACTATATCCTAGATATATTTAGATTGTTCCGCTTTGTTGGGTGGCCAAATTTGAGTTTCAAAAAAAAGAAAAAGGTTCCCGGTGAGCCGCAAAAAAAGAAAAAAAAAAGTTATCCTATCAATTTTCTCTGCTATAGCTGTTTCATAAGAAAAAGTGAACGACATGATTTTTCTGTTTGACTTTCTTTTATATAGTTTCTGTGATGAGCGTAGAGAACCCGGTCACATCTCATTTCTCGATGGCGCCGACATTCCAGACGATGGGCTGCTTTCTCAACAAAGTCGCCTCCTCATCTTTGGTCTCGGCTTTCCTTTTGCTCCACGGACTGGGACCAACTTTTTCTAGTCCACACAGTTTGACGTCTCACCTTCTTCCCAGGGTAATGTACTGTACACACACTCATTGGCAAAATGCACACCTATAAAATCTAAATGTTACTGTATTGCATTATTACTCACTGCTGATGAACGTCTAAGTGATTTGTTATGTAACGCCCGCATATTCAGATGAGGTAATTTAGGTAGAATTGATTTCTCCACATGGTGAAATGGTTTCAATTTGTGTAAACGAAGTTTAGGATGCTGACGAATAACCTCTCAATGGAGTGTGCTGTCTTTCGAAAGTAGGCTACCTATCAAGAACTTTATTCATTATGAAATCATTCGTTTTTTTACCTAGGCTGAATTATGTAAGAGTCTTGATCACCTTCTTTCTTTTACTCTCATCCTTCCTCCTTTTTTCTTCCACGTTGCCGAGGCCTTTTCTGGAATTTCGGGCTGGAGTGTATGAAGCCTATACTATCCGACGGAAGTCCTAGAGTGCATATTTCACTAATTCATAGCGCTAATTCCCAGCCTGGGAGATCCACCTGCTAGGCTAGCATATACGATTAGGTGGAGATTGGGAGGCTCGTCAAATATTTAAACAGCACAAAAAGGAAAGAAATGATAAATTAATCAAGATTGACAGACGGAAGGAGAAGGGGAGGGGGGGGGTCATTGCTTTTTCTACTTCATTTTTTAGCAACGCAATGATTGGAAAGATAGATCGATTTCGCTTTTGTCCTTTTGAAACTGCTGTCATATTTATTTCAGTTGAGCCAACACTGACTTCCTTATTTCTTCTCATTCATTCGATAGCCAAATCTTGGCCTGCTGTAAACTATTATTGAACTCTCATCGAATGTCTGTTTTAAAATTATTTTAGCAGATTTAAGCAGATGTTTAGATATAGGCGTCATTAATAGACGCAACAAGTGTCTCGAATAAATAGAAGATTGCGCAAACACTATGCCGAATCAGGAAATTTCAATAGTGCGTGTGTGCCTATAGCCACAGATATACCAGCTCCATGTAGCCAATATTGATATAGACTCCAAGTTAAGTATGAATTATAAACATATATAATAATGCTATACGTAAATACTTTCGCACCACATGTACCCAGTTTCATGAACGCGGCTGATATAGTAGAGAATAATTTAGCAGAACCCAATGCACCTGCTATGGGTGCATTGGTCTCTTGGTATGAATAAGTTTATTGACCGCTATTGCGATCTGTTGGCACAGTATGGTTCTTATTTTTCTTTGCGGTCATATGGTACACAGGTTAGATGTAAAATTCGATTGAGTAGACGAGACGAGTAATGGGACCAGAAAAATATTTGCACAGAATATATGTGTACACTTGTCCTAAAACTGGACTGCAACGTGTTGATTGTACGCTAGTGTTTTTCTGAAATGTTTTTTTAAAAAGTGGGTAGCTATAAAATACGTTTCTGCGGTTAGAAATAAAGAAAAACATTTGGGCAAATAACCCCCCCGTCAGCTCAGATAAAACACGGGTGTTTGAGTGCTGGCGGCCGAGAAAATAAACAAGCGCGCACATGTAAACATCACTTGCAGAGTTCTCTTTAATATACCGCACTTTTGCGGTTCAACTGAATCGCAAGTGGAGTGCGTCTGATTCATCGCACTGACTCGAATTTATTTAGTACAAGTCATCAATTGGTTACGGCAGGAGTAGTAAAATGTCTGTAACAACCAAACAAAAACAGATGACTCTCCTTTGAATTTCTCGCAAAGTCAGAATTTGTGAGCTCGACACACACAATGTGTGTCTGATTACCACAGCATAAAGTATATGATTATCATGTTAAATATAGGCAGTAAATATTTTTTAGCTATAGCCTGCGGTCCATTAATCACTACCTTATTGAATGAGACGGGAAAATATGTCCATGATCATCATATTTTTACAAAGCCACCCCTTTTGTATGAGAGATGACTACCAGTGAGAGATGATTAAGCGAAAAAATGACACAGCTTTATAATATTCATTATTATTATTACTCTTTTTGCAGTCGCTAGAAGATTTCCAGTTTGCCAATCAGACCTTTTTCAAATTCATGTTCGTTCGCCATCCGATGGATCGGATGCTGTCCTGCTACCTGGACAAAATGGTCGAAAGTCCGCACTACAGTTTGCCGGCTTTCCGCAACTACGTCAAAAATAAAGCGCGCCAGGTCATGGTGAAACGACAACGGGCGACGGCTCAGATGCATCAACAACGCGATCGAGCAGCAGCCAGTCTTGTCAGCAGCACACGACAGAGCTTCAATACAAAGCCTCAGCTGCGGAGTCTTTTGTCGTTGAACGACGATGGAGGAGGCGCTCCGGCGACGGTGTGGAACCGGCCCGATTCTCAAATTATTTACGGCCGCCAGGTCGGAGGAAAAGGATATGACACGGCGAAAATCGAAGCCGTCGCCGCCAACGACGACAATGAAATAGAAACGAAGAAATTACAGCCCCGTTACGTCGTCGGCCAGCAGCAACAGCATTCACCTGCCGACTCGGCCGCTATTCAAACCCTGGAAAAGGTGGCCGCACCTTTACCAAAGACCAACATCACAGAAGTCAAACCTACTTTCGAAGAATTCCTCGAGTTTGTCTTAGACACCGACCTGCTAGGTAAGCAGCAACACACACACACACAAAAATCCGGTTGAAATGACGAGCGGATGATTATTAGAGACCCCGCCCATCACAACTTCCTGTGATGTCGAGCGAAAAACATGAACGACAAATCTTGTTGAACAACTTTGTTTAATTCTTTCTTTCAATAGGAATTGGATACGACTCCCATTGGGTCCCGTTCCATCGCTATTGCAGTCCTTGCAGCGGTAAGTTTTTCATTTCCTTTTCCGTACATAAACGTGCGCATCAGTAATAAGAGCAAATGATACTAGCTGTGTTTGCGACTATTAATATCCTGTCGTATAACCTACAGCTCGTCTCATTGAAGCTATAGACACTTTTAGACTTATTGATCTCTATAGTTTTGCTTTGGAAAAATTATCCCAGTGGATAACTTCAACGAGTTTTTAGGTCAATTTCCCCAAAGTACATATGTACTCGCTCTTCTATAGAGATTACCATAAGTCTGCTCAAATAAAATAACATTCACATTTCGTCAAAATGATAGCCACGAGTAGAGAAATTGGACCTATCTAATACGTGGGACATAATATGCAGTATTATTTAGCCCACAGGAATTCAGTCGTGCGCATATTTTATTGTTTGAGATTTTCTTGTGTAGTTGAGCTTTATCTCGACAGCGATGATTATAGATGTATCAGCACTTTATTCATGACATCTTCATTCACCCACGTCTATATGAACTGTATTTTTATTTCCAATACACAGTTCCGTACCATGTCATAGGCAAGCTGGAGACCGCCGCCGACGACTTCCAAGTAAGATCCAATTTTTTTTATCGATGCATTGCATAAGCTATACTAGCCTATATATTTACACTGAAATGTTTCAATTATTTTTTTGTATCATCCTAGTACATCTGGGACAAAACGGGATTGGGCACGCAAGTTCCTGTTCCGTGGATTAATCGAAATACAGCCCCGTCCAAGTCGAAAATCGCGCTGGAGAAAAAGTACGTCGACCCCCGTTATTCAAATCTACCATCTCATCGATTATTATTATCTATCTAGCTATAAACCATTTGATAAATAATTCAGGTATTATTCTTCCCTGCCGAGAGATTTGATTTTGCGCTTCTACGATGCCTTCCGGATGGATTTCGAGCTCTTCGACTACAGCATCAACGACATTCTCGTCAAAGCTGGATACCGGACGATATAAAAGTTAAACTAGTTTTCTGACAGCGCCAGCACAATTGCGTGTGATAGAGAGACATAGCGGTATTTTTTTGAAATTATCGGGGTGAAGGATTCTGGTTATTTGGTCAAAAAGAAAAATGTGAAAAGGTGGCTTAAAACAAAAAATCTAGGTTTCATCCAATTACACATCGTGACTTGTATACACACAACATATATATATATACCGTTCTCCCTCGTAAAGCATAGATGCGCGTTTAGCGACAGCGCACTTATATTTCTGGCTGCAGCAAAACTGCACATTAAATTGTTTATTTTCTCTATCAAAAGAATCATGATGCGGTATATATATATATAACTATGTAGAATTGATGTGAAACTATTTTCTGCCCGACCTGCTGATGCCTCTCCCCTTTCGCCTATAATAACCAGCACACAGCAACTTGAAATGGTGATCTAGGTTATACGGTTTCACTTCCCGGATCGCCGCCGTCAAACCGTTAAGTGAAACTCGAGCAAGCGTGTAATATTAGAATTAGACTTCAGTTTTTAGGATTATACTTGAACGAATTCGTGTTTTGGAAACATCTCTTGTGTATGGGCTACTACCCCAATGTGGTCACACGCAAATGAATTTTTTAAAAAAATTGTACAAGTCTTCATGTTCCAGTGACCTTGTTGAATGTGTTTATTATTTTGTGCTTGTTTTTTGGGACTGCATTTAAAAATTTAATGAGAAGTGGACGACGCATCAACTTTTCTTTTTTTGAAAGACAAAATTCTGTGTGGATTGCCGTGGTATTGTTTAACAGTTTAATTGCCATACAAATATACTGCGTATATCATATTATACGTAATTGAATTCTTTTGTATATTAATTTCCATTTTGAGCAATGCAAATATATTATTCGAACACTGCAAAGATGGAGATGAAGCAAATATAAGAATATAAAGACAAATGGTTATATTCTGATGCCTTTTAAATTTATTGTTCCTCTCTCGGGAATGAATACAGAATAGTAGCTACATTTGCGATATTGTAACAAACAAAACGGACCTGGCTAATATTATGCAACACATAAGAATAATAAGTGTTAAAACTTTCTATATGACGCTGGAAATGCAAATGCACTTATGGTGTTTAGCTTTCTATAAGTGCTTTCATTCTAAACATTTGCGAGATACAGTTCACATCACTATTGAGAAAGAATGACGAATCAAAACTTTTTTGGATGAAAACTAGGCGGCTGGTAAAAGCTCAACTTAAGTGTGATGTTGTCACCTAGCTAGCTTTTCTAAAGCACGCTATTACGTCACGGTTAAACTGTTGTGCGCTGAGCTGACGTGGTGTGTTGTAATGACGGCTAAATGGAAATTTAATTTCTAAAACGTGGAAGTGTTATGAAGCAGGCTACTATTCAAGCTACTATTCCGGGACTGGACAGTCAAAACCAAATCAACAATTTCCGCTCGTGCGACTGTCATTAAATGAAAATTATACAAATTTCTTGATGGTCGCCAGTGAATAATTTCAAGCGGAAAGGTTCAACAAACTGCTATCGGTCACCGTCCCGATGGATTTTCCATGTTACGACAGCCAAAAAAGAAAAGAAAAAAAGGTCGCAAAAAAGTTGACAATATTAAAAACAAAATAATAATTTATGCACATCTTTCCACTTGTTTGGTTATCGCGCACATTAGCCAATCTGCATATAAATTACCGACAAAAAGAAAATCCGGCGCTCAATCACGACCCATCAGTCATCACTCTCTCTCTCCCGCACTCAACCGAAAAGTGGTTTCTTTCGTCATTTGACTCCGACTCTGCGTTTTTCTGTGTACGGAATTATTTGGTACAAAAAACTCTCTAGAAGTAATACGCACGACTATATCAATGTTGACCATTTCTCCTGGTTTTTTGTTATCCCGTTTTCATCCTAGTCGTCGTCGTCATCCAAGCAATTCATGATATGTAACGCAATTAAATCCCGGCCAGCGGCGATGAGTGCACTTTATTCGACTGTATAGCTTTATATAATACTATGGCATTTTTAAAACTGATTCATTCCTATTTCAAAGAGTTTATGGACATTTTTTGGGGTAGATTAGAATCATTTTGACATTTCAACATTCCAAACGGACGTTGATACTATACACATTTGATACCCTGGCCATCAATTACTTTGCATAGTTTCCTTTGGATAACTTCGCAAATAGCTGATAAATGTTAAAACAGGAAATGAATTCCCAACCACTCTATAATAGCTAGCGGCAGTCAAATAAACAATCATCGAATTTGTTGGATCTGAATAATACGATAGGCGGCCAAACTTTATTATGGAGTCTGACATCACGAAAAATGTTTGTTACGGACTTCGAATCCAGTTTTGGATGCTTCCGTTATAGACCGGATGTACTTCGTATCATGACGAGTTTTCTTATGAATGAAGTTTTAAAAATGGATTTCTCGGTGGAGATGCTGGGTAATAAACAATGAGAAAGCTAGTAACTTGGCTTAGTCTTCAATCCCCATGTGGGTAAGGCTTCCGCCGGCTTCCACCAACGAACGATTTAGGGTTGTCGGCAATTGTTAGATGTACAGGCAGAAAAGCAGTAGGTTAACTTTTCTTTATAGTAACTTTTTTTGCGAAATCGAGATTTCTCGTGCCGTTATTACCGAGAACCCGCGCTATTCCGACTCCTGTGGCGAATCGTCAAGTTTTGTTTCCTCCATTTCAATTTAAATTCAAGCGCCGCGCTTCAGGGAAGCGCGGGGTTTTCAATAATGAGTTGGTTGTAAAGTTGTTCGCCTTTTCCTTTCATATCCGATTTCACTTTTATTTGAAAAGCTTTTGACATTGATGAAACGTGAATACGCGCAGCTTTTTCTATGATATTTCATGAAGACTTTCCAACGAGAATCGTGGTCTCACCAGTTTGAAAGGAAAGACATTATTCCCTTGAAAGAATAGACGGTAGTTCTTTATTCTTAATTCGTTTTATATAGGCTGGGTATTGTAAAATATTTTACCAGCAATTATTCCGTCATTAGCATCCTTTCGGAGACACGGTACTTTAGTGGTACTTAAGAGTATGCCGTGTTTTTTTTTGTTTTAGAAATCTATTGTTATTTGTTATTATACTAACTTGTGTTCTTTTTCAACCATTGAGAAATTCAAGTGAATGAAACGCTGTTGCACTGTTGCTAAAGTCTGTTAGGTACTATTTCCGAGAAAAAACTATCATTATTTCCCTATGAAATAATGACGAATACAAAATTCTGAATTGGTTTTGGCGAGTTTTTGGCCATGGAAAAGTTATAGCTTGAATGAAAGATTTGGGCTTTCTTTCATAAGTCATTATTACATTTTTGTACAGTCGCAATTCATATATGTAATTTAAGTGAAATTTCGAGTAAATGACTGGAACTAATTTTTAATAGGTTACGCGGTGAAGTGCGTATCAGACTACGGAAATTGTTCAATGGATCTATTCCAAAATTTGTTAGAACAAAGTTGGAACATGTGCCGTTTTGAATTTTTATTTAGTTAGAAACACGTAGCTATATGCTACGTGATCAAGCTGAATTACAAACCTGACTCTATGATATGTTTTTACACTATACGTTGTCGATTTTTAGTAGACCCTGTTGTACCAGAACTATTAGTACTGAGTAGGCCTACTCACGGGTACGGGTACTATAGCTCAGATTCGACGAATGGTTTCATTGGGAATCAATGCTATGTTATCATCTCCGCAAATAATAGCAAAAATAAAATTAGCATAGCACATTCAACACTATTAATACTTCTCTACATCCATCTAATAATTTTATAATCAACACCAATTTTAAAAATTTAATTCTAGATCACAGGAATTTCCAAAATTTTGCCCGCGCTTCAGTCTATTCTTCACGAAATTCTGAAAGAACTGAATTGATGAAAGAAAAATAATAATTGCGATAATTAACGGAATCGATTGCTTAGGATCTTGATTGATTAATAGAATATTTAGTAATTTATATTATGAGTTTATGACGAGGCACCAGCGAGGCAGCGCCGCAGCGAGCAGGTTCGGATTTTTCCCCTCCGTTTTCGTGCGTCTGCATGTTGACATTTCGTAAGTATGGCAACCACTCTTTTGAATGCACTCAACTGAAATAAATGGCTAGCGCGGGGATCAAAGGAATCCCAACGGCTGAAACCATTTTAAAATTAAAACTAAAAATATCTGACATTTGAAACATTTGAGTATATTAGTGACCATTGAGTTAATTTGTTAAAATGCCTGATGAAGATTCTTTATCTGTCAACAGCCTTTTCGTTGAACCACCCAAGCAACACAAGAGTTTCAGCCTGGTAAGTCTACCCACCACATTCCAATGCTTTATTTCATTTGATTAATGTTATGCATTTATTTATTTATTAATGAAGAGAAAACGGAAAAAAGATCAAGAAGACAGTGTTAGCACACACTCACTTAATTTGGGAGATGATGAAGGTCCTAGTAAGCGCAAAAAGAGGTTGGGTAGAGTAGCCTCGTTGGCCAACATTTTCACTTCTTCTGGAAAGCCCCTGCAGAATGCCAAGCAAGCACTCAAGAAATCCATTAGTGGAATGCTTCATCCATCTGTAAAAGAACCAGCACCTCCTCAAGAAAGCCAACATTCACCTACTCCTTCTGTTGTGTCAATTCCTTCATCACCAGCCCTTTTGAGAACAAGAGGAAGCATTGTTTCATTAAGCAGACTATCGGTAAGGAGATGCATTTTTAACTGATTGATCAGTCATATAATTCTGTTGCTTTTTTAAATCCAGGGTTCCTCCAATCTTACACCTTATCGCCCACCAGCTCTGACTCCAACAAAACACAGAATTATACACTTGTGGAGTGAAACATGGGGAAAAACAACGGCATTATCATTAAATAATCAAGAATTAAAAAGACAAGAGGTATTTTATTTATCATGCAATATTTTTTTGATCACAGTTGTTAATAATTGGTTTTTGTTTAGACTATGTATGAATTATGGCATGGAGAGTGTGATCTGATAGAAGATATTTCAATGTTACAGCGAAACTATCATGATTCACTATTACGCCTTGGATTGATCACACAAAGTGAAGCTGAACAAATATTTGGTGGGATCCATTCACTGTTGCCAATCCATTCCGAACTTAAAGAAGAACTGACAAAAGCCAAAGGGCCTGATGGCTCTGTTGAATCTGTGGGAAATATACTCCTCAAATGGGTATGTTACCATGTTCAACATCAGTTTTGTTTTTACGTCCACCCATGAAATCAAATGCAACAATCCAATAACTTTGACATTGTTTTATTAAAGGTACCAAAACTGGAAATCTATGTGATTCACTGCGCCAACCAAATCAGAGCGAAAAGTGTTTTAGATGAGAAAAGATCATCAGATCCCCGCGTTGAAGATTTCCTCACACGTTGCCTGGAATCCCCTTTCTCACGTCGCCTGGATGTCTGGAGTTATCTTGGTAAATACTTTCTACATTAACCTTGTTTTCTTTTATTTCTCATTTTCATTTCTGTCATTTTTTTTTAGATGTTCCTAGATCTCGTCTAGTGAAATACCCTCTGCTAATCAAGCAGATCCTCAAGTTCACTCCGGATAATCATGGTGACCACAAAGTGCTGGAGCAAGTCCTCCGAATCCTTACAAACATATTGGATCGAGTTGACAAATCAACGGGACTCGGGCGCTGTAAGCATGTCATCAGCCAGATCGATGCATCCGAAGAAATGAGCCCCGTTTTGACAAGAGCTACGACGCTCATTTGCGATGGACCTCTGAAGACCAGCCAGGGCTTGAAGTTGCAGTGTTTCCTATTCGACAGTGGACTGGTCTTGACTCGATCACTCTCCAACAATCGACTGAGTCTGTACAAAACGCCTTTCGAAGTGGGGCGATTCAAAGTGGTCGATTTGGGCACCAAAGTCGGCCGCAACAATTCGTTCCTGCCGGGCTCTTCGGGCAGCGGTCTTGGAACCAAGCACGTTTTTAAAGTGGAGACGTTGACGGATAATGCCACGCTGGTGACGTTCAACGAGCACAACAAGAAGCAGTGGATGCTCGGTCTTCATCGAGTGGTAGAAGAATGGCAATCGTCACACATCCACATCAAGGAGACGAGTGATCTTGACAGCCCTCGCAAAGCGCCCAAAATCAAGGCCAGCTTGAATATCCGCGGAGCTAATCGGCGCAATTTATTGCCTCGCGGAAAGTTGCAGGTGGTGAGTGCACCGCAACTTCCCCGTCAACCTAATACTGGGGGGCAACAACCAAATCAACCGACGCCTTCTCTCCAGCAGCCCGTCCGTTTCCTTCGATCCAAAGGTTCCATCTGTCTCAATCAAACCTTGAGTCCCGAAACACACCGTATCTGCACACGTTCTTGCACCAGTCTGAGAAACTCAGTTCAACCATGAAACTTATTATTATTTTTTTTTTTCGTTTTGTATTTGCTTCTCAACAATCTTCATCAACAGCGGAGTATTAAGGCATCCGTTTTGTATACTTTTCCTTCTTTTTTTTCAAATGAAATGAAATACATCTTGCGTCTATCTGCCAAATAGAAAGCTCTTTTGCTCAATTTTTAAACTTAACTGTTTATTAGTTTTTAGAACTTTCTGTAGTTGAATCGACGATTAAAGAAATATTTACTCTAGAAAAACATTCCCGGCCATAACCACTCGGATTACCTTAATTTCATAGTTGATAGGGGGGGAAAGAAATACCTCTTGGATCAAAACTTAAGAATTTCTTTTATGCGTTAGGCCCTGCGTATTTCCGGCAAACAACATCCTTGGTGGTAGATTAGGAAACCACACAATCGCCTTTTTCCGACTGAAGGCGGAAAGATTTCTTGTTATCACAAAAGTCTGGTATTTACTCCTTTCTTCTAAGAATAAGGTCACAGGTCTTTTATTCAGCGTTCTAGTTAACTCAGGCCAGCCAGAGAGGGTCTCAATTTCACATCATTCATCCGCCTTCGAATGGTAGACTTATCCCAACCTTTGGAAGCTAAGAAGACAGCTTTCATTCACAGCTCATTTCTCTTCCGCGAGTTTTGACAAAAGGAAACAACATTTCACTTTCCATCGAATTCTTGAACTTGGTAACAATATAAGCTCTTTCTCCTTTAAAATATCCCCATTTTATTGTCATTAATTTAAAGCTAACCAGAAGTTGTTCGATAAAATTTCAATAGATAGATTAAGTAAAGACTACCGTACTTTGCACCAATTAGCGGCGAATTGTTCGACTAAGGCGTTGGCTGATTGTGGATCGCGTTGATGCCGCACTTGTCAAACATCATAACATTTTGGGTTTCTCAACCTAGTGAATAAAAATAATATGAGGAATTCAAATTTGTCCAAAGACCAACGGCGTTGATAGGGGAGTAGGTACTCAACGGAAATCATCGACAACATGTATGATGTTGATGTGTTGTGCCAAAGCCTTTTTTACGGATGAAGTGATTTCGTGAAAAAATTTTGGATCGGAATAATGAGAGTATGGATTTTGGGTTAGTTAAAAAAGGTTGCGTGAACCCGAAAAAAAAAACTGGTAGGAAATACGCGGAATAGCCAGGAAAATAATACGTGAATTACAGATATGAACTATTTGATAACTCATCAATTAATATTGGTGCCACCGCGTTATACCCACTCATTCATTCATTAGATTCACGAGTTCTTTTTACTTTTTAGCGCTATCGCAACAGAAAACAAAATTATTACATTTTTCAGGTTCGATAAAGAAATAATTTAAAACCCACTTAGTGGAAACAAATTTAGTTCAAATATGTTTCTAAGATAATTAGCTTAGGTGGAATTTAAACTAAACATTTATTGCATTAATCGCAAAAAAAAATCAACTAAGACAAAACTTAAAAAAGGAAAAAAAAATACAAATACTTTTGATGTGGAGGGAAGGGACTTACTATAAACAAATCCGAATTTTTAGATTTAAAAAAAACGTTACAATAATACCACAAACAGGGAATCAGATGTGAAAAATCGAGGGCTTGGTTTGAGCTTTACGAGCTAAGCAAGTTCAATTAAATAATTAAATAACAAAGGGGACGTACTGTAAACGAACACTTTAGCGGCAACCATACATAGAAATCCGACTGGACGAGGTTTAAATTGTGCTGGAAAGCTTTTGATAAGTTCGATCGTTATTTACCTTGACGTACGACGAACGACTAATATCATCGCTTTCGTCTTCATCGACGAGGGTACTATTTGTGCTGCTACTACTGCTAACGAATGGCGCAGGATGTGACTGAATTCCGTATATAAAAGTTGCCAGGATGACTAGTCCGGTTCCAAGAACAAAGGTCAAATCTAGATTTAAGTCGTGGAGGAAGACGTAGGAACAGAGACAAGATAAAATGATAGAGACGGACGTCGCAAAGCCTTTTAAAATGTTGTCTAAAGAAAAGAAAAGTCAAAGACGATTAGGACATTGAAAATATAAACTAAAAATTATTAACAGTGGGAATTATATGGGGAAATATCTTACCAGCATATTTGATAACAGCCGCTACAACCAAACCACCCATTGCCTGTGTAATTTAGGGAAGTAATAATGGGATGAAAAAATATATATTGAAAGGTAAACAATTTGCTAATTGGATCATACCTGGAGCATAATAACGAGCCAAACGACAGGAGTGTATCCATCGAAAAACCCACGCTGGGCTACTTTCTCCCAATCGTTTATAATAACTCCAGCAGCTCCAAAAACAATTGAAAAAATTCCTAGAGAATAAGAAATTTAGGATACATTCAAATGAATGTAGTTATAAGACTATTATTTCTAACCCAGCTGAATATTTCGGATGATTACAGATGGCTGAGCACTTTCCTTTAAGAGTTTCTCATAGTAGACACCAGCAAATCCACTTGATAGAGATGAGGCAATTACTGCTAACATACCAATCAAATGTTTGTGCGGGTTGCTTAAAGCTTTGTTAGCTTCTGTTTGTTTCCCATCAGAGGGGAACTATAGAAAAAAGAAATAAAGGTTTAAAAATAAATGTAAAATATACTGGATATAACTACAAACCTGAACAAGCACAACACCACCCATTAAAATTAAGAGAGCCAACCATTGAAATGCCTTAATTTCTTTGCGTAGTAGCAACACAGAAAAAAAGGCTGTAGTCAAAATTTTCAATTGATAAGTAACCTGTCCAAATTAAAGAATTAATTGATACTGCAATTAATAATAAATAATCTGTCATTTCATCTAACAGAAGATAAAAATAGAAAATTTTACATCAAACCACATACTTGAAAAGTTGCTGCATCAAGGGAGGACAGTGCCAACAAAATCAAGTTGTTTTGAATTGTGTACAATGAACTAGGAATGGCAAGTTTGGCGGTTTCAGATGGCTTGTAAATAACTTCAGACACTAACGCTTTGAAAAGGTGTTTCACTGAGCAAGATTTCTGGACGAGGAGCAGAATCAGACAGAATGCAAATTTGATTAACTCTGAAACAAGAATCAAAGTAGTGGCGATGTATAACTCTTTCCCTCCTTCTGTCTGTTTGCGAGAATAGCGCATGGCCAGTACTGTCACAGTGGTCTGAAATGAGAAATGAATATATAATTACTACAGTTATAATAGACAATTTATTGAATTTATACCTGTAAAGTCAATATGAACAAACTAAAATATCTTAAGGTATTCTGTCCTAACATTGTGCTGTGCTTCTCCATGATTTAAGTTCTTTTTCACATAATTTTGAAATATTTGCTGAGTTGGCAGTTGCACTGAGACTCTGAGAGTGAGAGAGTATGCTTTGTTTCTTAATGTTTACAAGCTTTAGGGCATACGTGAATAACGTGATACGTCATTAAAAAAAACGTGAGCTGCTAGAAACAGCCTTTTGTATTCACATTTACGCAGCCGTTTCCCACATTTTGTTCGATAGACTTGCCTGAACTGCGGGATGCGGAGTGACATCCCGCAAACCTAAATTGCGGGATCAACTAACTTTCGCTCAAGTCTCCCCTGCCTAGTGCCTACATAAGTGTGATGTGTGTCGTCTAATAAGAGTTTTTACGTCCGATTATGCGACGGAATAGTATACGTATATTTACGGCAGGAAAACTATATTATTCTGCACCTCATTAATCGTGAAATAGAACCGGTCGTGTAATATAAGAGGGGAGCAGAATAATTTGAAATTGTTCGAGGACGCGGTTTTTTTTTTCTTCTTTTGTTGTTTGTTTTGTTATAATAATGTATAAAGAACGATTGAATACTATGTGAGCTGCACGTGAATATTAAATGTGCGATGATGCGTGGAGAGAGCTTTATTAAGTAGGTTTAAGTCATCCAACAGAGGGAGGGGGGGATTTAATAGGAGGGCGAATTGAGAACCAATGAACGAAGGGAGAAAGAGAGAGAATTACAAGAGAGTTACAAAGTACAATATTGTGATGCTTTTTTGGGTTTGGTTGATGTCTTAAGTATATAATGAGAGGTGGGAACAACACACACACGTACGGACTAGAAAAAGAAGTTATGTAAGTACCATAGCATCAGCGTCATATCATCAATAATATCAAAACAACATTTTTTTTTTGTTTGCATAAATGACTTTTGGTTGACCGGAAATGTTAAAAACATCCGAGCGGCCAACGCACACACACACACACACGGCACGTACAAATTTCTCAACGCTCTCTGCAAATTCAAACAATCACACAAACAAACTGAATTACGTTTAAAAAAAACATTTTTGTTTTTCCTTTTTTTTTGTCATTGATGTTGAAAAACAAAAGAAGAAATGTACGTACCGTTCAAACGGTATGTAGATATAAAAACATAACATCAGATGACATAATAATATGGGACTAGAGTTGGTATATAGAATTGTTCAAGAGGGACGCGTGCTCACATTTGAAATATTTTTTTGTCACGAAACAAATCATACACAATTTCTTTTTATTGATTTTTGCTGTGACAGTGTGTGTCGTGAAAATGAAACGGGAAACAAATTTTGTTTTTCGAAAAGGGAATTTTTTTTCATTGCGTGATCAGGTCGTGATAAGAATTGAAAACCGAAACGAATATAGATAGAATAAGAACGAGAGAGAGACGAAATCGACACGTTTTGACTATGTAAATGAAATGAGTACTTTTTTCTTTTTCCTTCTCCGTATTAATTTTTCATTTTCATTAATGATGGCAGCGTGAATCCTAATAATATCGGCGAGATATCGCTTAACACGACGACTTTTCTTTTACTTTTTCCGCTTTAAGTAATATGTTGAATTTTTGTTCTTTTGGCGCGAAAAAAAAAACGAATTGGAAAATATTTAAAAAAAAATGGCGTTTGTTCAAAAAAAAATTTGTTTTCGTGACCGGTCGGGAATTTTTTTTTTTTTTTTTTTTTTTTTCTAAATCGAAATTTTTGTTTTTCTTGTAAAAATGTACATGATGGAATGCGACGAGAAATATATAGCCACGGACACGCACCGATGGGAAATATTTGGGTTTTTGTATACAAAAGGAAATGAAACGAAAAAGAAGAAATAAGAAGAAGAGAAAAGAGCGTGTTTGATTCGAACAGGGAAAGGCTATTATAATTGAATAATACCGCATTATTTTCTCGGGGAAATTAAACTATAGAGAGAAGTTATTTTGAATACACTGCACAATTCATACATACGCCGGCTTCCCGCCTTTTTTTTTTCAAATGAAAAATCGGCGCGAATCAAAAAATGATCGGGATTATTAGTTATACACATAGACACGAGTGATGATTTTTTTAGAGTGATGTGTGTTGTCGAAAAAGGTGGTGGTGGTGGGGGGAGCAATAGATTATCTAATGATGATGTGATGTGGAGGATAATCTCGATTATATATATATATATTAAGACCAGGTGGGTGTGTGTGTGGGTGTGTGTGTTTCTTTTAATTTAAAAAAAAAAACGAATGTATATTTATATTTATATCAACCCGCGGGAGTTCTCGGGAGAGACGAACGGCTGCCATTTTTCTTTGCCATCAATCGCCGACTTATAGATTTTTAGGTCTATTATATAAAACTGGCTGACAAGAGTTTATATAATATATATTAAGGACTAGAGGCTATATATTATATCATATGGACTATTTTTTTTTTCAAATTTTGTGATGGTTTTTTCTTCCCCCATTCTCCGGTTGGTCGCTCTTCTGCTCAGCACGATATATACGGCATACAGTAATATATAGGCCTGTATATAATTTAGACTTGAATTTTTTCAATTTTTGAATTTGACGCGAAATAACTTTTTTGTTCTCATTTCTTTTCGTGAATCTCCCCGAAATCGTTTTTTTTTTGTGTGGACGCGCACGATCCTTGAGCGATTGTGACATACCCCCAAAACACACACAACACACAGCACAGCACACGCACGGGTTTCCTTAATTTGTTTATGTATAGAAGGGGGTTTGGACTGGGGAGGATCGATAATAATAATGAAAAATGACTATTCAATTTATTATATGGAATGGTTTAGATATTAAGAGATCAAATTGTTATTTCTTTTTTTTTGTTTGTTGTTCGGAATGACTAAAGATGTGGGCGAATTGATATACCATTCGACATGAGATCACTGGTAAATGATTATAATTAGGGCCGGCACCTTTCGACTATTGATGTGTGGAATGCAGGATTTTTTAAAAAAAGAACTCGTGTTTGATAGAATGCAAATGACGAAATGGCGGGAAAATGAAATTTTCGTGGGGTAAAAAACACAAAAATCATTTTGCATTCATTTTGACTAGCACTTGTTTTTCTTTCTTTTGCAGCAGTATTGATATCATCGTTAAATCTAATAGCGAGAGAGATCATTCAGTTGATAAGTTTGAAACCTCAACGGCTTTTTGACTCGGTTGGTTTCTTTTAGGTTTCACGACTAGAAAATATTTGAACGTTATTTTGTTTTTCCCGCGCAAGTTTTTCATTGGGAGCAGAGATGAGAGGGGAGCTTATTTGAACGTCGAGGTAGCCGTCGGTGTGTGTCCATATGTTTGGTTTTTTGTTTGGGAAGTTGAGGGGGTATATTTATTATTAATTTGTTTGAAAATGTTTTTTTTTTGTAACTTGTTACTGGCCGAATGCGATCAGGTGGTGCTGGTTCTGTTGTTGTCATAAGGCGTCGGTGGCCAGCGAGTGGTGCAGGGATCCGTGACTGATGACGTGACCGCCGTGCGGGTCGCCGCCGCCGGCCCCGGTGGGCGACGAGGCCGGCGACGGGCTGCCGCACATGCTGACCGAGCCGGCCCCGTCGACGTCGCAGCCGTCCACGTCGCCCATGCTGCTCGTGCCCGGCGATTTGGCCCCACCGTCCTCGTCTTTCCACTTGTCCATCGAGCGACGCCGGGCGTTCATGAAGAAATTGCCCACCGTCGTCGGCTCCAACCCCAATTGCTTGGCTATCGTCACTTGCATTTCTTTAGACGGTCGTTTCGTTTCCTTTTTTTTATTATTAAACCAAAAATTCAATTGGCAATTAATAATTCATTCAAATTGTTTTAAAAATCCAATATATTTTACTTTGAAAATGGCCTGGAGTGTTCGCCGTTGCAAATCGGTAAAAACCAGACGAGGCTTCTTTGGTGATGGTTGCTCCGGTGGCGGTGGTTGCTCTTCTTTGCGCTTGCAAACAACTGCAACTGCTGATAAAACACAAAAGAAATTATTATAATTATTAGTTTTATATTCCATTCCGTTCAATTCAAATGTTTTTTTCTATTGGCGCCAAATCAGTAAGAGCTTAGTTTGTCGACCGCTAGATGGCGCTGAGTGTTTCAAAATTCTCTTTTTGCGCGTGAAACAAAACCTACTAGCGATGGATGTGTATCCCTCCGCATATGACAAGCGCATTATGTCGCTCTTCATTTCGTGACGGATTTTTGATGCATTTTGACAGTTTGATCACTCCGGGAACCCCTTTTTTCGACGGCCATGGAAACTTGATTGGGCGTTACCCAGCGAATATCCAAGCGCAGATCGTCGAATTTCAACCCGTTTCAACCCCAGCTTTTTTTAAATATTACATGACACAACATGAACAACTCTGAAAATGAAATGTCAACTTACTGGGTGGCTCCCCGAACGGCGGCGTGTGTTGCTGGGCATGTCCTCCAACTGGAAATAGAAAAAAAAATAATCAAATTGAAATTATTTTCAAAGAGAAATTCAAAATATAGAGACACGTGACTGTTCTTTAAATAGAGAGCCTATTATATAATGTAATCTAAATAAATATTTTTCTTCTTCTTTGATACAAATTCAATTTGATCAGACATTGGTTAGTCTAGTGGCGATCGCAATCGATGCTGCAATAGGAGTTACGTGGCACAGACTATAGAGTGGCCAATATTAGAGTGGCTTATGTTATATAGAGGAGCTCAGCCAATCGCCCCTTGTATTAGATATATAGGGCTACATCCATTCCTTTCTCTGCTGTCATCAAAGAAAGTCGGAAACCAACAGCGACCCACCGGGGTTTGGGGATTTGTCTGACGACTAAATTGAATTCCTTGTCCTCCCTCACCCCCACCCCCCAGTGTTTGAGGTATATAGGTACAGTTCACACATCGTATAATGTGTAAGGGGAAAAAAGTCGAAAAAGAAATGGAGTTTGTAGAGACAATGTCATTTGCAGACATCAGCGCCATCTATCGATAGATCTACTCGTTATCTGGCGATTTAAAATCGAAAGTTCGGCGCATATAGGTCACGCTCGTTTGAAGCTCTTCACGGAAGTTTATTTCACACCATTATTATGTTTGTAACTCTGCTCACAATGTCGAGTGCTGCTGCTGGCCCGTGTCCCGTTAATTTCCAGAAGTTTGCCCAACTTTCCGCGCCATTTTCTACCAGCACATGCGTTTTATTATCGTGAATAAAAAAGAGAAGAGATTTCACGCTCGTCCGATCACGCAGATCGTCACTTGTGTGTAACAAACGATCGGATGACTGTCGGGGTGTATTTAGACACACTCGTCACGCCCTTTTACATACACGACAGTCATTTATATAAAATATTTCCCATATAAATCTAATCGAAATATAGACGCCGTGCGTCTATAATTGCTTGGGCATGTCAAACCCCACGACATCGTTTCCTTTTCCCGTTGAAAAATATATAGAAATCCATTTCTTTTAGATTTGTTATCCTATCTTCCCACCACCCATCATCACCCATTCTGCGTGTGTTGTTTAATATCGGAAAACGCAGCAGAGCCACAAGAAGAAGAGAATTCACGAGTGTTTTCGCTAATGATCGTTAATTAGTCTCGATCCCTTTTTTTATTTTCATTCCACACCCCAGCAGCTTCTCTTCACACGTCCAAATGGGGGAAATGTCGAGGCCATCATTAAAAAAATAGTCCACAGGATATTTGGATTCAAAAAACGCGGGTCAAGTGATGCTGCTGCCCAAAATCAATGTCAAATTATAAATTTTCTGGAAATATTAGAGTTAAAAAAAGGATTAACTTTTTTCATTTTAATCGCCAGAGAGATATCTCCTGAATAATTTCGTTATAAATGACATTCCAGTGGGACCCAAATTTGCTGGTATTGGCCGCGATGCTGGGAGCATTTAAAAGAACATTTTGTTAATGCTATTGCGTCAAGTGTTGCGGAAAAATGAAAATCATTCTCGTCCCCCAATCTGAGGTACATAACGGACGGCGAGAAAGAGAAGAAGAAAAAAACGAGGAGGGAAAATCTATTTCAAAGATGGCGCCTGGCCAAAAATGGATGATGACGAAGTTATTAACTTATGAAGATAATGAAGAACTAAACGTTATATAGGGAAAAGGGGGGGAGAAGAAGATGACGCATGAGAGACTCTACGAGGATACGAACGAGTGATGTTCACTGGGGACATCCGTTTAAACGAACTAGTAAACGCGGGATTTTCTCATATCCCCTCCCCTCTCTCCCCTCGCGTTCTCCACACACCCTTTTCTCTCGTAGATGTATAGCGCCCGCGCCTCCAGGCTAAATGGCCGCCCCTGAACGTTTCCCTCCTCCCCCCTCTCGGAATAAATTTCAAATTTTGTGTTTTTTGGTTGTCCCTTATTATTTATTTTTTTTTCAGCATCTCTGAATTTCCTGGATTTTACAGCGATGCCAAATTGTTTTCGGAGGAGGACACACACACTTGACGCCCACGCGTTTAGGCCACTTAGACACGCGTCCAGTTTGGCCTACAACAACAACAAAAAAAAACCAACAATAAAAAATGAATTTCCTGAATTCTAAAAAAATAGTCGACGATTCCGTCATTAGTTGCCTCTTCCGAGTTTATAGAAAAAAAGAAAGAAGATGGCGATCGATACATGGAAGGGTGGGGCCAGGCCCAGTCTATAATAGTAAGAAAAAGAGAAAAAAAAAAAATTCTTGATTTTATTTCCTTTGGCTATGGAGAAAAAGGGCCGAAAACAGTTGATGTGTCCCTTGTCCAATGTATTAGAGTATAGTAGTAAGGAGTAGTATGCGGCACGCCATGACTGGCCAGGCCGTCTTTATAGATATATATATATACATACACACAGCTGGACAGTGTGCATATGGCCCGTTTATTCTGTCGCCAGGCGATAGACGAAGAGTGTGCTGTCGTGTGCCAAACCGCCGAAAAGTTAAGTGGGAAAAACCTTTTGCTATATGGAGCAGCCACAGCAGCAGCAGCAGCACCTTGGCCGCGTTTGAGACGTATAGAATAAAGAAAAAAAGAAGTGTCGCTGCTGTAAGACGGACAATTCCCGCGAAGAAAAAGGGAGTGTCCTCTCTTCTACTTTTTAGACAAGACGACGCTCGCAAATAACCGCCGGCCTGCCCATTAGATGTGTGCTGGGAATAAGGAAAGAGCGAGGGGAGAAAAGGGGGAGATGCTCAACATAGCCAATAGGACGATGGGTGTGGTTATTATATATAGGGTGAAGAGAGGGGAGGAATATAAGCTATAGGGGTTGTCGTTAGCATCTCGTTATGCACACAGAATATAAGAAAAGGGGAATAACTATATAGACTGGGCAGACTGCCGACGTCCGGCTATATGTATATAAGCCATTCAAAAACAATGTCCGCGTTCTATTTTCTCTATCTTTTATATTTATATATAATCCCATACTATATACATCGAGATATTATTTTCATCGAAAAATCTTATTATATACTTTTGGATCTGATCAAAAAATATGGACAAGTTTCATATAGGCTCTGTTTGCACGCCACATTTGCCTCTGAACTTTTGTGATTGATAGAGACGTGAATGACTTTGTTTTTCAACATACATCTTCATTTCCCGAAAGTTTGTCTCAATCTATTTCAAAATTAGAATTTTTTCCATCAAATACATAACGTAAATATAATCATGACACAATAATAATCAGAAAGACAAAGAATATAGACATCAACATATACGTATAAAATAGATTGCTGCTGTTGTTCTGTCGTCTATTATATTATAATAGGGAAATCTATTGTATGTTTTTGCATGACTAGATCACGACCTCCTGAACATATAGTGCCTTCAACTTGTATATAATGTACAAGGGCCGGCTATAATATAGTATATTACACACGTAATATGATGTGCATGTGCTGTGTGCTGCTGTTTATAAAGCCTTTGGAGGTTTTAGATATATATATATTCGCGCTCGGCTTATTCCGCCACTGCTGGTTCTCAATCCACGCGGAACTTTCGGTCTGCTCCCCATCCCAGCACACTCGTTTGCCCTGCTTCCCCCCCCCCTCTTTTCATTTAGCCAATCCCGTTGGAGGAAATGTATAAGGTCCACTTTCTCAGCAGCAGCAGCAGACTTTGTATATGAAAATGCTACTGCTGTCCTGTCTACTCTTTCTATTAAATGCTGGGGTGTTAGCGCAGCTTTATATAAAGAGAGAGAGAGACTGGGCTAGATTAGCTACTTATAATACACACATATACATACGTTATATAATGAGGTTTGAGCCCCAATCTGCTCCTGTGCTATAGAGTCCGTTTCTCTTTATAAAACGCGGGAGCAGCTGCGCAGAATTTATATCAAGCCCCAACTGTTTTGTAATGACATTATATGCTGCTGCCCAAATAAAAAGGACGACCAGCACGATCATATTACGTAACTATAATATGGACGTGGACTGCACAACATGATGTAATGGAATGGAAAATTCTTTCAAAAGGTGAATGATATTTGTTTGATTTCTTTCGACCCCGTTAAAGCCTCAGCAAAAGGATTTGTATATATTATTCACCAAGTCAAGAAGATGTAGAGTTATATACACATTGTCCAATATCAGCCAGAGTCAACGGTTTTCTGGGATTCTCTATGTACCAGCAGTAGGCCGCAGTATATAACAATAGACTCCTTTATTTCTTCTATATATATACAGCTGCTATATACCCAATACACTTTCTCCTTTTACCTTGACCCTTGGTTAAGCTCAAATGTATAGGTTACTGCTCTGTCTGTGAAGAAAAAGGCTTTATAGTCCTCGAATAAGCTTTTTATATACGAGAAAATAGGTAGCATCTAACCCAAAGTCTTAGATTTCTTATAGTTTCTTTTATGTTGTGTCTAATATAGGCTACAGTAGGCTACTATAGATCTGCAATAGGCCTACAAATACTATCCGATGGAATTCGAAAAGAAAACTCCCTTTATTAGCCCAATTGGAGTAGCATAGATCATTGACATGTCTAGAAATTCCTAAAAATATTTTAGAAACAAGAAAAATAAATATATATTATAGTCGCCATCACGTAATAATAATCATGCGGCCTGTGCCGATGAAATATAAACTGACGATGCGATTTTCGCATGTCCACCACACAGTCTAATATTGCAGCTCATCACATGATGGCTGCTGATGAAGCTATATAGTAATATATATTATATATATATACAGCCTTTCGTTTGATGTGCATCACAATCTAACAGCCGGACGTTGCTTAGATGGGGAACTCGATCCAACTTTTGACCAACCGTCCAATTCGGACATGTGTGATGGCCGTATGTATATTAAATAGTCTCTGGCATTATTATACGTATATGCAGACACAGTTGATATAGTCGCGGTCTTATAATACACATCCTTTGTTATACAGCCGTAATATTATATATACGCGCAGCAGTTGGATATTAAATACTCTGCATGTGTGAAATCAGCACTTGCCGAAAGAAATGAGACACATTTTCTGTATTTAGTATATATAATATAGCAGGCCCTCTTTGATATAGTATAGCCTACATATACACAGTTTGCATGGGTTCGATTTAGGATACGTATATAAAAAGAGTATAGGTAGATGCTCGCCGCCAGGGAGGGCAGCAAAAAGCTTTTTCCTTTTTTCTTCTTTTATTTCTTGTTATTATAATACAGCACTATACAGTGTGACAGCGCAGGGTCCTATATACGAAAAGGCTATTTCCTTGTAACGTGTCAATACGCCATTTGAACAGCAGCAGCAGCAGCAGGACAGGAGATATGTTTAATATTTGACGCCTTATAAATCCGACCCAGCAATATGCTGTATGTTGGCCGCTATTGTTTATAGATGATCTTTTTAAATATATTGTGGTATATACAGTTATTTATAAATATATGCATCACTGATGAATATCTATATGATGCAAAATCACTGATGCATTTATTTTTATTACGAGTATTATATAAGTGTTCTATAAATGTTTAACACGAAATTATATTAATTGTTGATGCCATTCAAATCTATAGGGTGAGTATGCACATGTCTTTCCCATATTTATACATTGGCTGCTATGGGTGCTGCTGTGCTGTCGTTATATCGAAATTGGCAATCCAGTTTGGGCGGGGTGTGTCTGCTTGTGTAAAGCTTAATTGTGCGTCATCTCCTTTTTCAGAGAAGAAGATGTCGCATCGTTCGTTTGCTTGCAAGAATGATTTCGACTCTCTCCCTTTTCAATAGACAGCTACATATATAAGGGAGAGGGCACTTTTCATCTCCTGGGGAGGTATACAATAGAAACGCCAGCAACGAACGAAACGATGATGGAGTCATCCAATATAGAGCTAGACCTTCTTCTTCTTCTTCCCATAATACATATATAGAAAATCGGCTGCTGCTGGATGCTGCTGCTGTCCTTATAATAATAATAATCAAGGAGGGAACCTCAGCTCCGCGAGAGGTTTTCCCGCTTCATTTGACATGCATTTTCACATCAATCTCTTATCGTCACGATTATTATCTCGCCTTTTTTTTATTATTATTATTCAACCCCCAGGAAAAAATTTATCTAGACCCAACTTTTTTCCAATCATCGGTGTGTATAATGGTCGAATTTCAGCACGTCTTATTATGTACCTGAGACGTATATCTATCCATTCTTCACCCCCTTTTTTTATATAAATATTTGAAAAGAAAATATTATACACATATATATTTCAAGCTAATTGAAAAAGGGGAAAAATGATTTCTTCCTATAGCTTGAATCCATTCTACAAATCAGATGATGTGATCAATTTCAAAAATATTTATTATATACTATAATAATATAGGGGCCCGGATCTTCCCATTTCTATTTATGATAATAATTCACATTTTATTCTTATTTCCAATTTTCAACATTTTTTCAATTGTAGACTCTCAAAAACGCTCCAGCATAGATGAATAGTCCAGCAGCAGTATATAGCGAGGGGGGGTGGGGGTTCTATACACTCGTTTACCTAATTGGCCCCGCGCGAATCGAATCGATTGAACCGGAGAAAATTGGCCGACGGGGATGAATGATATAATAAGATGGGGGGAGTTACATTTATATATTTATGGAGAAAAAAAAATCAGAAAATCGTCGACTGTGCTTGATTGAGCGAAACATATTGTGTAAAAGGACTTGGTTGATGCCATGCTGGGCTGTGATTGGTTAGATACTATATACATGCACATATGTCTCTATTGAAGCGCAATATATGTCTAACAAATGGCCCGATTGAAATCTAGACATTCCAGCATGCCAATCTTTTTTAAAAATGTCGGACTATATAACTATATCAGCTAATAAGCGGAAAATTTTTTCTCTTTTAAAAAATCAGTTCCCTTTTTATTTATTATAAATGGTTCACATAACTTGAATGCGCTCTACGTCAATTATATCTATGTCTACTTGATATAGTATAAGTAAGCCATACAACTGTGTCTAATATTTTCACATGTATAGCCTGCGGACAGGGACTACGTCTATATTTTATACAATAGTTTTGGTACCCTCATTTCCGTTTCTGGCTTCTATTCTATTCTCTCTAAACAGCTTTATAGTTTATAGTATAGAATATAACCGGCGATTTGTATATATATTTGAGATTTCATATCTTTTATGTACGGAGAAGAAGAAGAGGAGGAAGTGGAGAGGAAGGATACTATCTTGTTAGCTCATCTATATCAGTGCTCAGCATATAGGGGTCCACTGTGTTAGTCCAAGGGAAATAAAAGAGTCTAATAACATTAACGAAATTTCCTAGAATATATTATTATCAAACGTGGGTGTTATTATTGATGTAGTGGGCGAGCCCCCGACACGGCAAGGCTATATATATGTACACATCTAAGCTATATATTATCTAATATTTACTATATAGGCTACGTGTACATAACTATCCTCCATTATATGGCGTCTGTTGGGCTGATGATGACGACCACGCCCACAGCCATTTGCATAGCGTCTAATTTAAGCGCAATATTGAGACTATGCACATCCAACAAAAGCGGTAATATATAATTTATAGTTCAGTTAAATTATATGCGATTCATTTAAATTTTAAATCTTATCTAATCGCATCACCTGGCCATCATATATAGAACATTGACAGAGCAAAGGGAGAGCAGCAGATATATAGATAGAGAGCACACAGCAGGCTCTGTTGCGCTGTGCATGTTGAAATATTTTCTCACCTGCTCTTTATTTTATGTATACTAGCCTAATGGCGCCGGCGCATGTTATTATATATAAGACAAGGGAAAGTTTCAAACGAGTGCGGACCCACCATTTTTGTTGTTTCGTCAGTTGGGGGTGATTTTATATACATACGGGATTTATATAAATAAATAATTGTTAATGAATTGTTGTGTGCTGAGCTCATAATATACAATGAAGGCCCCTTTATATATGTAACACGCATTATGAACAGCTGGTTATGTATACACACTTGAGTGTGTAGAGGAATATGTGTGTATTATTATTAGAAGGAAAAAGGGGGGGGGGGGGTTAGATTCCGCGTCATCAAAGTCGTTGTAGAAACTTTCAATTATTCATTTTGGGTTTGTTTTTTTATCATTCGGACTCTGCTGCATGCTCCCCCTCTCTTGTATGTGTGACGCAACTCGCCGGCAGATGGTCACATGTGCCGCGCAGAGTCCTGGCGCCTTTCTATTACCAAATTCAAACCGTCTTTGTTGTTATTACATCACCTTGAGCCCCTCATCTTTTATGAATGATGCAAATTCCCTTGCTGTATTAAATAAGTTTATTTTTAAAGAATTCAAATTCTATCCACGTTTCGCGGGTCTTTTTTTCAAATTTCAAAATGCTGAATAAACTGCGCGCATCACCCAATCATTTCCGCTGTGCGTTTTCGTTTATATTATTTTTTAATGAGCATGTATCATTTCAACATATCGAGAGAGATGGTTTAGATAATAAAAATATATTGGGACTGTGCTGATAGATAACTGCTGTGGCATCAGCACGAAGGCGATCAAAAAACAACAAATGATTGTCCCTGCACGTTGTTTGTTTCGTGAGTATTATTACAATATAACCGCGCGTGGGGGGTGGGGGGAGGAATATAATATGAGGCGACACAGCAATCAAAAAAGATGAATAATCATCAGCAAGAAAAGAAGGAAAAATGTACAAGTCGACGCGCTCTGGAATATAAACACAAAAGAATATGATAATAATAAAAAAAGAAAGAGCTGCTGAGGTGCCCCATTTATCTGCTGCTGCTCGTGATGATCTCCTGGCGCTGCATGAATTTCCCTATTGTTTTGCATATTTTTTTCTTTTTGTTTGTTTTTCTGTATAGATATCTATATATCTATATCTGTGGTCCCCGCAGTATTATATGTAGAGATAAGGGAGATGATCAAGAATCTAGGAAAAAGCTCATCTGTGATCCCGCAGTGCACATTTTTGAGAGCCTTTATTATAGTATAGTAGGCTATATAGTTTTCGCTGTTGTCAGCTTGATGATTAGAAAAAGAGACCTATATACATGCTGCTGGGCTATATAGGTTAGTTTTTTGTTCTTTTCCCTTGTTTTTAAGGGTCTACAGAGTCTAATATAAACCATAAAGCCGATTTATCTATAAAGATTTAACTATTTGGATTTTTCTAAAAGATCAGTTTGGAATTTATAGAAAAACAGATCGTTGCAAATGGGAAAATGGCGCCAATTTTGAAAAAAAAGAGTCAAAGAAACATGTCGAGACATATAGAATGGAGAGACTACACACATCCACGCTGGATATCTAGAAACGATAGAGATGAGAAAAGTGCTGAGCTTGTGGCTGCTGACTCGACTGTCTCTCCATCGTGATAATATACACGACAAACTCCTCTCTCTATGTGCTCTTATATAGGTTGCGGGGCTATATAGTCCGGTATAGCACATACTATATAGGACGCACCCCAATATGCGTATATATACATACTATACAGCAACCCGGGGAAAAAAAAAGAGGAGGGACGATCGCGAGCTCTTAAAAAGAAAGAAACTCTTCTGTATAGTTTATATTCTTTCTTTTCTTTCTCCCCCAGCAGCAGGAGAGCACAGCAGATCTCCAACACCACTTGACACTTTTTTTTTTCTCTCTATCCATCCCCCAGCAGAAGCAGCAGCAGCAGCATGCAGGATAGCAGCAGCTTCTTTATATTCTCTTTTCAGCAGCGCAGTTTCGACTCTTATCCACAGCACAACGTTCCATTCTTCTTTTCTTTTCTTCTACTTCTTCTTCTTCGTCGTCCCCTCTCTTGTTTAAATAATAGAAAATCGGCTTCGAAATGCTGTGGATAGAGACGACGACGACGAGAGAAAAGAAATATATAGAGAGAAGGAAAAGGGGGGACGCGAAAGCCGATCTCCATCGTCGGTCGACTCGCACGTTTCATCTCCAATCCAAATTTTTTTTTCTTTTTTTTTCTTCTTTTTTGAAATTAAAAATATACGGGGAAATGAATATAATTTGAAATCGATTTGATTTTCAAGAAATTAAATATATACAGGCTATTTCAATAAAATATTCATTTTTATGTATCGCGAATAATAGGCCTACATATATATAATTAAGCTGCTAAATCGGACGTTGTATAAAACCTTCTTCTTATTTTGATCGTATAGGCCTTATACTACTGCTGTATATAGGACTGTGCAGAAGAAATAATCCGCACCGGTGATGCTGGCTAGAAAATGTATACGACACACTAGGGGATATATCATCGTCTTGCATCTTTTTTTAGGACATGTACACACACACACAGACATATGTATAGTATATATATATTATGTGTACACATCTTCCAAATATGATATTACACATACAGCTATATCGAGGTTATTATTATGCATCACATCTAAACACCAGCACCCCGTGCTGCTGCTGCTGGATGTGCGCACAGCACAGGCTCCTAGATGATATATATTTCCCCATGTATATCTGGCTGTTATATAGCTGGGTTTGATCCTACCGGTAAATATCATACACTAGATATACTGTACAGCAGCAGTAGGCAAAACATGGCGAGAAAAAAGCCGAGGGAATAAAACCTCGTGGAAATTCAATACTTTCTGTAGAGAGTCAACTATATTAGAAGTTTCCTGTGTGAGGTCCTACAAGGGGGGTGAGATCTGACTCTATATATCCGCACACGTTTGCGGTTAAATGTTATACAGGAAATATCACTGTGATGGTGTGGGGTCTCGTTTTGATTCACTCGTTTCTTTTATATGTATACTATATAGAATGATGTAACTCTCAATGTTATATGACGTTATACCAAGAAGCCATTCGAAAATGCTATTCTCAGAATATAAAGTATAATGGCCTACAAAGAATCTAGAAAGATATATAGGCCTACGTAGCCTATAAATAAGAGAGATGAGCTATTCTATTTTGTCAAAGTTGATTTGCATTAAAGTTGGTCGTTATTACATTTCAGATATAATACAACAGCACAGAGAGGGGGATGTTGTATAATAATAATAATAATACACGACAGCCGCCATCTTGTTTTCATACATGTACAAGAGTAGAGACTCTTTTATTTTTTTTCCCCTTTTTTTATTCTCTCTGATGGAGAAAATACTAAAGATATATATTCCAGGAGGCCCCTGGAAAACTCTGCTGGGCTCCCTTATAACATCACGGCAGCCCAGCCCAGCGCACACGCACGGCTGACAAAATAAGAGACAGCGCTCTCGCCGAGCAGCAGCACACTGTGTAAATATAAGGACGACACTGTGTATCGAAAAGAATATATATATATGCATACACACATCTAAAAAGAAATGAAAAGAAAAAGAATATACATAGTATATATACTGATGTGTAAAGGCCAACAGCACAAGAGAGGGGTTGTGTAGAAAGGTTATAGTGGTTTGTGTATAGTGGTCGCCATGGCAACCGATAAATAAAGGACGCAACCAATATAGAGGCTATATAGCTGCTATAGCCCTTTTTCTGTAGGCCAACACAACATATCCACTTTTATACAAGAACAATTTTTTATTTATATTTACACCTGGATATATAGCCTAAAACAAGTTAGGCAATTCTTATATATGATGTCACATTTTTGTAAAAAAAGTTGTCGCCAATCGATTACTATACAAAATGTCTGCTGTAGTCTTAAAAAAAAAACAAGTAGTAGATATAAATATAGTTGAGGAAGGGTAGGGGAAACCCTTGAGAAAAAATCAGAGACAAAAAAAAATTGAGGGACGAGTACGAGTTTGTCGTTTCTTTTCTGTGTGAGAAAATAAAAAGAGCCAGGAACAAAAGGAGTGAATTGAACTACACACACACTTCTCTATCCATTGCAGCCCCCCCTATCCTACCCTACCCCTTCTCCCGGACCGGTGAACAAAAGGCGACTCCCTTTTCAAATGAGCACGAAAAAGAAAAACCAAACAGCGCCATCAGAAAACTCCTTTTTTTCATATTTTTACATCCCCCCCTTTTAGCTGAAAAATATTCTTTTTTCTATATATCCTATACTTTGTTTGCTGGGGTATACTAGAGCTCGATTATGAGCAGAGACAATGACGGGAGCGAATGTGTGTGTCCGACAAAAGAAACCCGGAGAAGAAAAAATCTTTCACGTGAAAAATATTCTAAGGAGATGTAGCAGCAGCAAGTTATTATATTTATAGGCCTACTACATTTGATATGGAAATTGACATGTGCCTATTTTTAGTATAGGCTATTTAGATTGCCTATTTTTAATTGAAAGATCTCTCTATTATTGGAATTATTTATCTCTAAATGGTTATTGGTATATGTGCGTTATATACACGCGCTTCTCTTATAATATATATAATAATAAGCGGGTATTATATAGCTGTCGGGCGTCTATATAAATCAATTTAATGCTTCGTGTACGTACACCTCTAATATAACTACATATAGTTGTTTTTCCTTTTTCTTCTTCTTATTCTTCGATGAATAGGACGAAAAGGGGAGGGGATATATCGATCGATAAGATACTCCACGTCTATAAGGTACACACACTTCCACAAAAGGTATATATATATATAGTAGTAGCTATAGTATATAGAAAGGGGGATAGTAGAGCAAATATACAACAACAGCACAGCGGAGAAATTCGGTGTGTGTGTGTGTGTAGGGCTTACACACACACAGCATAGCAGTAGCAAGGGGAACACATTTTATCGATCGGTTTTTTCTTTCTCTTTTGCTGCTGCTGGGAACGAATAAGCTCGTAGTGCAATCGTCACACAGTTCACCTCTACACACAGCACACACAGTGCTGGCCCCTCGCTCTATCACTTTGTGTGTCTTTTAACACGGGGGAAATGCGTTTTTATAAACAATAAATAATAGATAAAATATATAGACAGCTTATTTATAAATATATTGTATTATTTGTAGGCTATATGTAGCAGCCATCGGCTTTCTGCTGCCCAGCACAGATGATATAGGCTAGATCTAAGCTATTATATAGTAACACTAGATCTTCATTAGATGGTGTGTGCAGTAGAGACTATCTATACACGAACGGGAGAAAGAATCAGACGGTCTAAAGAAATATACTGCTAATCATTATAAGGAGAGGATATTAAGACCTGTGTAAATACATCGACCTCCCTTTTACCTTATGCATCTTAGATATTATTTGATTCTATACTACAAGAAAACTGACGTAGAGTATATACGGCGCAGGAATATCAACCTAAAACAATGCAGCTGACGCTAATGATGACAGGTAAGTTACGCAACCCGATCCATATCTATGTATACCCCTTTTTTTTAAAAGAAAATATATATAGTTATACATATATTTATTTCCCTTTTTTTAAATATCTAAAAACATTTTTGTGTGTATAGTAAATGGGTGTGGCTCGGCAGTTTATATCGGGCGCGACGCGGACCCGTATATAATACATTATGTAAGAAATCATCATTCAAAGTCACATCAGCGTATAATACATACGAGTTCCGCGTAGGTATAAAAAGAAGAGATGTTGTTTAAGATATATTGAAAAAAAGAGTGACCAGACTTTTCTTACATTTTCTTTATAGAAATAATATGACATAAAAGATAAATCGAATCTTTCCCATATACCAGCCAACACACACATCTTCTCTTGACTTTGTTGTATATACGTTTCTGCAGTGCTTGATTATCAATTCAGAGCTGGGTGCTGCGGAATTTATATATATATACTGCTGGGCACACGCAAGTTAGATCTCCTCCGCTTTGCTTGGCCGTCACTATATTATCAAGTGAGCGCTGTGGCCCAGCAGCAGCCTATATACATCAGTGTATATATCTTTCCAATCTTGATCGGATAGATCTACTTCTCTCTTTCTATGCTGGCCTTTCGCTGACCAATCTGAACTCTCTCTCTCTCTATAGACACTTTCTATATGTGTGTGTGTGATGCCGGCCAGGACAGGAGCACCAGCTAGTCCTATATATCGGATCATCAACTATTCATAGACTTTGGTTATAGCTGCTGGCCGGCCAGCACAGCATAGCGACTGAATTCTTTCACCTATATAGAAAACACACCAACAGCAGCACTTTGGGCGAAAGGTGAGTCCCAAACAAACAAGGCCGTCGCCATATTATAGCGTCCAGCATAGCAAACACAAAAAAATAGACAAGTCCAGCAGCAAGGACATGTATATATTGTTTCTAGCTCCCAACTTTTGGCCGGCTGGGTTGTCGTGCAGAAACAAAAAAGACGCGGGCAGAAAAGGGAAAACTCTGGTGGTGGGGCGACGTTACCATGACAACCGCTTGTGTTAGGTTTCGCCCGTCTCTCTCACTCACCCCCACCACACACATATACCTAACTGCTGGACATGTATATAATAATAATAAATGAGAATATAAAATAATAAGATAATAATAGAAACTTACCGGCCAAGCGGAGTGCCGACATGCGCTGGAATTCCGGTTCTTGGAGCCACTTCCACATGCGGCGGAAGGTTTCCCGGCCGGATTTGAGCTTCGACCATGGCTTGGGGTTGCGCAGCAGGTCGGACAAGGTGCCCTGCGACCGGCACAGGACCCTCTGGGCGAAAATGGCCTGCGGGATGCTGTACCGCTTCAATTCGGCCGAAATCCGGGCCGCCAATTCTTTGGTGTTGATCTCTTCCAGCTCGGCTCCGTTGTTGCTGCTGTTGTTGCTACCACCACCTCCGCCTCCTCCACCTCCGACGCCTCCGCCACCTCCGCCGCCACCTCCGCCGTTGCTGGGACTGCTGGTCGAGATGGACGACGGCGGTGAATGTTTGGACGCTGTCGCACCCACCGAGCCCGGTCCGAATTGTTGTTGTTGTTGTTGTTGCGAGTGGCCGGCCAGGTGGATTTGACTGGAGCTGGCCAGGTGGATAGTCCCTCCGCCCATGGAACTGATCATGGCGTCGCGTGAGAGCGAAACGCCCAGCGGCGGCGAAGGCGATTGTGGCATGGCGTCTCTCATCCGCTCCATCCGCTCCATCCGTTCCATCAGGCTCAATCCGGGCGGAGGTGTTGGACTCATCTGCTGCTGGCCGCCGTGCTGCTGGGACTGATGTCCGTGTTGTTGCGGCGACAGTTGCTGAGGTGGCGGACTGAGCGGCCCACCCGGGCCGGCCAGCCCGTTCATGGCCACTTGACTCAGGACGCTGTATCCGGCGTGCGGAGGTGAATGGAGCGAACTGTGCGATTGCGGACTCAACGGGCCGCCGGGACTGTGCTGGGCCGGGCCCAGGCATCCGTTGCTGCTTCCGCCTCCGCCGCGGATGGTGTAGTCGTAACCGGTGGGCGAGTCCAGCGATTTGCTGGGCGAGTGCAGGCCGTTGTTCTGCTGGTGGCCGCCCGTCCCGTACGACGGCGACAGCGGCGACGTCTGGTGGAGTCCGGCCACCACCACCGAGTGGTGCTGGCCGTAGTGGCCGTGCTGCTGCGGCGGAGGTGACAAGGCCATCGGCGGAAGCTTGTCGACGGAATAGCCTCCGGCGTAACCACCGCCGCCTCCTGGTCCGCCGTGCTGCCCCCCGGCCATCCCGCCCATCTGCCCGACGAATCCGGCGCTGTTCTGCATGACGGTGAACGAGCCGGACACGTTGTTGTTGCCGCCGTGGTGCTGGTGATGTTGTTGGTGTTGTTGCTGGTGTTGTTGCAGGTGGTGGTGGTGGTGGTGCATCTGAAGTTGTTGCTGCTGTTGTTGCTGCTGGTGGTGGTGGTGACTCAGCTGCTGTTGTTGCATGCTCTGCTGTTGTTGTTGTTGTTGCTGTTGTTGCGGATGGTGGCTGTAGGCGAATTTGTCCGAGACGGTGGAGATGGGCGGCAGCGGCTGGAGTGGCGTCAGAGTGGCGTAAGAGCCGGAATTGCCTCCGCCGCCGTTGTTGCCTCCTCCTCCGACAAAGGCCGACGGATGAGGCGACATCCTGGACGATCCTCCTCCGCCACCTCCTGGGCCGTTGTTGTTGCTGCCCGACGACGAGCCCAGCGATTGCAGGGTCTGGTAGCTGGACTCGGTCGAGGCGTGGATGGCCCGGTAGTCGGCCGCGTCCAGCATCGTCAGGCCGCGCGACGGACTCAATTCGCCGGGACTGAGCAGACCGGAATCGGCCGACCCCAGCGGCGAATCGACGCCACCGGCCACCGGATGCTGCTGTTGCTGCTGCGGGTGGTGGTGTTGTGGGTGGTGGTGGTGTTGTTGTTGTTGGTGATGTTGTTGGAGGTGGTGGTGGTGGTGCGGATGGTGGTGGTGGTGCGGATGGACGTCGTCGTCGCCACCGTCGTCGCTGTCCGTCCGGTGCTGGATCAATTCACTTTCCTCCTCGTCGACCAGGTCGTCGTCGTTTTCTTCCGGCGGATGCTGTTGGTTGTTGTCCAATTGAGACGGCCTAGTCACTACCCCGCGATGGCGGACCACTAGCCGCAAATCCTGCGGGTCGCTGTTGTTGTCCTCGTGTTGTTGTTGTTGCACAGACGCCGGATCACCGGAATCGAAATGATTATTGGCTTCACTGTTGTTGTTGCCGTTACTGGCCGACGACGCTGATGGACCTCCTCCTGGATTGTTGTTATCCGGCTGCAATCCGGCGCTCTGGATGTGTTGTTGTTGTTGCAGGTGTTGTTGTTGGCGATGGGACAAGAGATAAGAGGATCGCTCCTCCTGGTCATCCTCCTCCTCCTCCTCGGGGTGCTGAGGAGCCGCCGCCGCAGGCGAATGGACCACGAGCACTTGACTTCCGGGCGAATGAAATCCGGAGAGAACCGTTGGAGGTAGTTGCCGGTGGTGTTGTTGTTGTTGTTGCAAATGTTGTTGTGAGTTGGCACTGCTGCCGCTCACCAAGTGGGTGTGGTGGTGGTGGTGGTGACTGAGGTGCGGGAGATGAGGCTGGAGGTGGTGGCTGGAGCCGCGAGCGATCAGCTGAGCCTCTCCGTCGTCGTCCAGGTCAGGACAAACACTGGCGCCGGCCAGTCCAGTGGCAGCACCTGCCTCCGCTGATGATACGAGTTGCAAGTTGTGATGGTGGTGGTGGTGCTGCTGGAGGTGGTGGGACTCTTGGTGCTGCTGGTGGAGGTGGTGGTGGTGTGGGTGGTGGTGATGGTGGTGGCGCTGGGCACCGGGTGAAGTAGGAGGAGCCGGTGAAGTCAGAGCTCCGCCCCCAACCAGCTGCTGCCCTCCGGCTGCCTCCTGGTGGCGATGCCGGTAACTAACCATCTGCTCTTCGACATCGTCGTCGTCGTCCAATTCATTTCCTCGGGTCATGGTCGTCGTTTCCTCAACGTCGTCGTCGTCGTCGTCGTAGAAATGCGGAGGCGACGGAGGCACCGGCGACTGGTGGATGATCGGCCGACGTAACCGGCCGCGCAGGCCGAACGACGGCGGAGTGCTGGACGGCGTTGCCGCTGAAGCCGCCGGAGGTGCTGGGACTCCTCCCGCTGGCGACTGTGGCGGAGGTCCAGGCGACGTTGCCAATTCTTCATCGTCTTGTTCTTCTTCTTCTTCTTCTCTCCTTCGGTGCTGCTGCTGCGGTTCCCGCTCGCCGCCGAGCTCGTGACGCAATCGGCGAGAGCGCATGATCGTCGCTCGTGGCGATGATCGCTCGCTCAAAACCAAACTTCGCTGATGAATGTGATGATGGCGATCGTGTTGTTGTTGTTGTTCGTCTTCTTCTTCTTGTACGCAGTCGGCCACATCGGACTGCAATTCGCGCCAGTTGAACGACAAGTGACCGATCAAATTGCGATTCTCCAGCAGCTCACGATCCGACACGTCCCGCTCCATGACACTCGTTCATTGGCCCTCACAAATTGTCGACGCTATACTTCCACCTTCGCTCACTTTGATTTGTTTGTTTGACTAGTTGTATAGTTGAGTATAATATAGAATAGAGCTATTAGACACACACGACTAGAATCAAATGGAATGATCGATTGACTGGAATGTTGATATAATTCGGAGATTGAATGGAATGAATGAAATCACTTTGATTTGGTGGTAGTTTATGTCATTAGTTTCGTTTCGTTGAAATCAGAAGCATTAGGGCCGGCGCTGTTAATATCTATTTCGTTCTTTTTTCATAGAGGGCCGACGTCGTTTCTGCCGCCACCGTCGACGGCGCGTCGGAGGGCGCAGCCGCCGTCGCCGCCACCGGCCAAAGCTTCGCCTTCCACAATGGCCATCACCAAAACACTGGCAATTTCTAATTCATTTATATAATCCGATGTGATGATGGATGGCGTTTTCTTTACTGAGACGATCGTTCGATTCAGCACCAACTATTATCCGAAATGTTTTCACACACACACCCACAAACACCCCACACAATTAGACGCTGAAACTATCCGATTGGTACTGGTGGTGGCACAGATGAATTTTCACTTGTAGGCCTTCGCGATTGCGATTGAAATGATGGAATGATGATGATACAACTGGGAATGAATTGAATTCTTGTTTATATAGGACTATATATTCTCTGTGTGGAATGATTCACTCGAGTCACTAGGTATACTGCCAGCAGCAGCGCTGGCTGACACTTTCGGTTGGATATACACGAAACTCCTGGGATGTGTGTGCCTCACTCTCGGCTTCTTCTTCTGCTGCTGTTTGGCTATACAGCACTGCCAGAGGACTATAGGATGAATTGATGTGCGCGGGCGCCGACGCCAGCACTCACACAGCACAGCACAGCACAGCACCGACGGCCGTTCCTCTCTCTTTTGATCCTATATAGGCTGCGAGTTTGTTATTTAGGATTTCACCAGCACTGCAGGACACACACACACACACAGCCGCTCGTTCTATACTACAGCACAAATCAACTTTGATTCGATGATGCTATAGTATAATTCAAATATTAGGCTTTAAGGGTTCTTCAGGTATAAACGGCGGCCGACGAATAATCGGCAGGACTTGAAAAAAATAAAAATATAAGAAAATGGCAAAAAAAAGTATTTAAAAAAAAAAATCCTGCAGCTGATTGGAACTCGGTCCGGCGCGCACACGCACACACACACAAACTGCCTTGTGTGTGTCTCGTCGTTTCTTTTCTGCTCTATGCTCTTCCTCCTCCCTCCCTACCCCACCCCACACCCCTCGCCGCTTTTCATGCTGAAGAGCGTCGCAAGGAGAGCAGCAAAGAGGGACGGAGGGGAGCCACCGAATTTTATATCTATAGGGAGGGGCGAATGCTATATAGAACATCAGCGGGGAGGGTGCTCGCGCACTGTACTCCTCTCCCCCCCTCTCTCTCTTGTGATGAGCGGGAGCGAGCAAGCCACCCAGCTGTCGGTAGATTCCAAAATGGCCGACATGTATATAAAGTCTATCCTCTCTCTCTAGCTCTCTCTCTATACGATATGTATATAGAAGATATATAGAAACGACGCCGGGGTCGAGTATATTTTTCTGCTGCTGCTGTCCTGTGTGCTGGATGAGAAACACGCCAATGGGGTTGAAGCTCCTGCTGGCTGGCTGGCTGACGGGGCTGCTTATATTCTCCCCCCTTTTTCTCCCTTTTTATCCGCATTTTCCCTTTCATCCTGGTTTTCTCCCCATCCATGCAGCACCCACCAGCACCACCGCCAGGAGAACCCGCGACGACGACGACGACGACACGATAACACGCGTTCACTCCAATGCATTTCAACTTGCCATATCAAACAGCGCAGATATGAGTTCAGACGCCAAACAACATACTTGCATACACAGCAGCACTATATACAAACAGTATATAGACATTGCACATGTATTTAGGCTACTAGAATTATTAGAGGCTGACCTTTTATATCGTAATCAAAGATAAATGTATCAACCTATTATATATAAGATTTCAGGGGGGTGAATGTTGTTCATCCTTTTAGACAGAAAAATGTTAACTGGCGACCAGCAGCACAAATGAAAAGAAACCCGACAGATGCAAATTACATTCCTCGGATTTCCCTTGTTCCTAGTTGAGACAAAAACAAAAAATGACACACAAAATGTCAAATAGTCTCTCAAAAGATAAGAATGTATTATATAAAACTAATATGTAAACCCCGTCAGCAACATTGTATATAAAACACACCTGCCCTGCTTGATTGTGGCTACATTTAGGATTTCAAAATTGGCGCGCAATTTACAATATTCAAACGATCGATGGCATATCGATTACAGGAACATATAGGCAAGGCGAATGAATGTTGTAGATGTTTTATTGAATCAATTCTTTGTGTGTGTGTGTGTGTGTGTGTACGGGATATATAGCCACGTGGTTGCTGGCGTCGTGCTGAACGTGGCGGGAACTTTTGGAAAAGCGTTCGATAGTCGGGAGATCGATGGCTCGTCCGTGAGCTCTTCCTCCCGCTCACATATGTGTAGACGCACGAGAGACTCTCTCTCGTGTATACATATACATACATACACAACAGCAGAAGAAAGAAGAAGAGCGTCGGAGAGTTTCGATTATTTTTCGAAGGTCAAGGTGACGCCGCGTCGATTTCATCATCGATCACATCCAGCATCGACGACGTCGGTCTTGTTTTATTGACGTTCCAACTATACATATATTGTCTACTATATACTCACAAACAATCATGTATTGCTTAATTAACTATATACATTATTCGCGATGGGCTATTTAAAAATAAAATGATCGACTCGCTCATTCATCGCTATATAGCGATCATTTTTTTAACCGATAAAAACCTGCCCAGAATATTAAATGGGTTATATAAGTACAAAGTTTTGCGATTCAAGACGTTCTATTTTGTATGTGTGTGTGTGTGTAGAGGCTAGCTGCTCTACCGAGCGCTGGTGGGCGCTCCTGTTTTTTCTCTTTTAGCCGAGTTAAAATGATGACGCGCTCGTCCATTATCGATCGACTCGTCTACAACTCTGCTAGCTGCTGCTCTGGGTATAGCCTCGCCCTACACACGTATACGTCGTGCAAGCGGGAGTGTATAGCAGTAGCAGCAGCAGTCGAGCGAACTCGACTGCAGCAGTAGCGACGACGTCGGCATAGCACCGGGAAGGAGAAAATGGAACGGTAATCGTCATTGGGCGAAATAAGGAGACGAGAGAGAAACTCTATATCCCGACACACGCAGCACTCACGTCCGAATCAAATCCTCGGCTGCTGCTGCTGGATGTGTGGACTCTGCTGCATGCTGCAGCTGCAATCACGCATCGACGTCGTCCTTCTTCCGGACCACAAAGCTTCAACTTGCTGGGCCTCTAACCCAGCACACAGCACCGACGATGGCACACAGGAAATAGACGTCGAATGCATCCCCAGCAAAATAATACAAGACCCAAATTTCTATTATAACTTTTTAGGCTCTAACTCTTTTTTTTTTTAATATTTTGAAAGAGGTTAACTGCCGAATGGCATCACGATTATGTCTAGTAAAATAAAATAAAAAAAAGGGGTGGGGGGGTTGTTGCTTATGGGCCCTCCCGCTGTGTGTGCGCCGAGCGTCGCAGACGACAACGACGGCGGTAGCGTCGTATAAATGATGAGGCCGTTGCGTCGGGTCTACTTTTATTTTATTTTTTATTTCTTCTTTCTTTTTTGTGTGTGTGTTGGGGTTGTTATGTTCCATTCCTCCTGGCGTTTGTTGTTCCGACGGGGGTTTGTGTCTGTTGTTTTCCATTACACCTGGTCGTCATGACAACGGCGACCACGCCTCTTGAAATATTACTCTTTCCCCCCTCCTTTTTCTGCTCGTGTGTGTGTGTGTCTCTTGACTTGTCAAAAGACAAAGGGGAGAGAAAAAGAAAACGACAACTAAAATGTGTTGAGACACCTCCGGCCGGAAGATAAAGAATAAAAAAAAGGCCATCCGCTTTTGGTGTCGTAATCATATTAAAATGAATTATTATATTATACGGCGCGTCGTATTTGCATACGGCAAACTAGCGACCTCTTTTGTCTGCTTTTATATTTATATTTCAAAAAAGGAAACAAAATAAAATGGGCTACTTTTTTGTTTGTTTGAGGATTGCGTTTACGATGTGCCCTGGCACAATGATGATTGGGTTCCTCGGCCAATGGGAATGGCTCCTTATTTTTGTGGAGGAGGGTCTAATAGTCACGAAACTTCTTAGATTATATTGAAATCGATTTGTTTCGGGTGTACGGCGCTGTGTATACGGCTCTTATTACACCACTTTTGAGGCTCTCTCTGTCAAATAAACAATCAAGAATGTGGTGGATACCTTTTTGAGCTGCTCTGCTGGCGTTATAGAGTGCTGCCATACAACAGCGGCCGGCCAGCAGCCATCTGCGTAATAATCAATGAGACCACAGTCCATTTTTGTGACATGTTGGACAATCTATTATTACATGACGTCAATTCTTGGCCCGTGACATACTTAGAGACCCCGCGTATCAAGCAAAGTGTTTTCTTGTTTCTATTTGGCCACTTTTGTCATTCATTTTAACGCCATGTATCTCACGGAGAATTCATTTTTATAAAACGGTTGCTTGGTTACAATAATATAGAAAAAAGGAAAATAACAGAAAGTTTCTTTGTTCTCGGCGATTTGTAACGTGTGACAAGAAAACAGTTTCTTGAAATGTGTGAAATGAAAGAATTTAATCGATTTTTGGTGATAAGATTATTTGACGTATACTTTTATCTTGCAATGCTGCTTTATTTACTGCGCGATTTCATTTTCTACGTCAGTCCACGCAATAAGAGACGAACAGCTGGAAGTTATTCATTTCAATTCATTAAGATAATTTAATATAAATAGTGTCACTTTTCGAATATGGCTCCGAAATTCCCTGATGAGGTCAACGTCTTTTTGGTTCCACATTCTAGAATGAAGGATCTTGTCTGCAATTATATGGATCAGGTATCTTTTCATTATCATCGTGTAGTGTTATTTTAATTATAATCATATTTATTGTATGTATACTGCTAGCTGTCTACAGCAGATTTTCATAGCAATGGTGCCCTGGAACATTTACTTCCTCTGCTGGAGAACACCTTCAGCGAGTTTAAAAGTCACGAACACATTGAGAACCAGTACATTCTGGAACAGCTGAAGCAGAGGCTCAAATTGGTCAATGTTACCAGCACATCTGTTTGCAATTGCCATGGAGACAGTCAACTAGTTGAGGTGATTTTCATTGCCGAACATTCAACTCTCGTCTTTATCCTGACCCAGCGTCTTTTGAGTAGATCCTTAACTTACTTCGTGATGGATACACCTGCACCAGCAAGCCCATCTCTGAGCAAATCAGTTTCGGTTCCCAGCTGCAGAAAGTTGTGTCGGATTTCACCCAGCATTTCATTCCCCACATGCAGGAAGAGGAGGAAATCTTCCAGCCCCTTCTCATGAAGTACTTTGCCCACGAAGAGTTGCTGCAGCTCAAGCAGCAGGTCATCCAGCAGCACGAGATCTGGAAGGAGAAGCTGGTAGCCCAAAAGGAAACGGCCGAGAACATGCTGGCCCTCCTCAACACGGTCGCATCAGAGGTCACCGATTACCGGTCGGGCAACGACGAAGAGTACCAAGAGACTCTGCAAACACTCGTGGAATTGACTTGCGAAAACTTGACGAAGAATAACAAGATCGAGAGGGAAAATGTTGTGGAAGCCGGCTTCGACAATCTCCCTCAAGAGATGATGCTCCACATCTTCTCCTACTTGAACCCGCTCGACAGGACCCGATGCGCCCAAGTGAGCAAACACTGGAATATGCTCATCTACTCGCCGCAATTGTGGAAGGTGATCTACCCGACCAACTGGGCCAAGGGCCACTACGATTTCCAGTACCGCGATCCCTACACCCTGGTGGAATCGGAATGGAAAAGCAAGTCCATGATGGAGGAAAACGACGATTTAATGAGCGATTCCGAAGAACCTTTGTCATCCGAGGCCGAAAAAGAGATTCGATGCTACGAAAAGTGAGAAACAACACAAATTGGGGGGAAAAACCATGAAATGTTTGAAAATTTTATTTTTATTTTTATTTAATTTTTAATTTTAAATGATTTCAGGTTTACTATGAACGCCTTGGTTCGTATTGGCGATGGTGTTCAACGTGTGGTGGTTGCAGGTGGTCTGAATTTGAGTAGCACCATCTTGCGTTCAATGTTGGTCCTTTGCCCCAATATCCAGCACCTCGACGCCAGTTACACCAACATCACTGACTTATCTTTCAAGGGGTTAGTTTGCGGGCACACAAAGTCCAAAGATTAAAATCAATAACACTTTTGATTGGCTTTATCAGATTGGCCTCGAAGAAAGCCTGCGTTCAATTGGAGCATTTGGATCTCACCGGATGCCGCTACGTCACCGACGTTGGCCTGGAACGACTGGGCAACTGTTTCAGGTCGGAACTGTCCGGAAGCTTTTACAATTCCAGATGCGGATCATGTTGTCAATCGTGCAAAAGCTGCCCGAAATATTCTGATCCGCTGTCGTCCACCTACAACAGCAATTCCAGTTTGACGGAAGAGGACGTTTTTTCGCCTGGATTGCTGTATTTGAGCTTATCCGGCTGCACGTCCGTCACCGACTTTGGACTGCAATCCTTGCTGGAAGTCACCATGGAGAAAGAGAGTCTGCACTACATGGACCTGAGTGGCTGTCCACTGATTTCAGGGCTGGGCCTCCAGATGATCACCGAGCATTCGTCCCGTCTACTGCCGGAAGATCTTTACTATTGCAATCGAATCCAGGAGGGGCCCTATCCGGACGAAGCCAACGGATGCCAGAATTTAGAGTGCCCGTTGAGAGGTTGTTGCTGCATCGATCAGTGAAAAAATACTCTACGGATGCTGTGTTTCTTTTTGTTGTTCTGGTTTTTTGGGTTAATGAATTCCTAAAACAGTAAAACAAGTTCGTTAGTGTGCCATTTGATTGTGATAATGATTTGGCATGTCGTTTCTTCCTTGTGGGATCGCTTGTTTAATTTACAGATTCGATTTTTACGGTTTTTCATTCTATTTCTGGTCAAAGTTATTCACAAATAATCTGTCGATGGCTCGATGCCGTTAAATATAATGATTATCATCATGAATATTAAGGTTGATAATACTCGAGAACCTCAAATGTTTTAAAATTCAAGTTTAGATATTTTACATTAGTTCCTTCTAGGATCACACAAAACTTATTCTTTCTTGGTTTATTGACGTTCTTGATTTTCCTTCTTCAGAAATACAAAACATTAATTAAAGTCATTTTAGCGACAGATAACCAATGATGTCATTATTGGCTATTTAGGCCAACTCCAACAGTTCCAGCAAACTCTTGATCCTTTCTTCGAATCCTATTTTACGTTCGTCTCTCTCCGTTTCGATCATCTTCTCGACGTAGTCGCGAGTAGTCACTGGATTACCGTAAACTAATCCGTTGTGTCTCAGACTTTTGAGCAAGTCTCTATGATGCCCATTTCGTCTATTATTTTCTCCTTTAGTTCGTCTGCATCCCGTCTCAGAGCCGACAGCAGGGCCTCGGCGTCCATCTTCTTTTCCCTGGCCGTTTCGTATTTCTGGCGAACATCTTCTGGACAGTGTAAGAGTCTCTTCCACTTGCTGGTAGACCCAGCGATGTTGCTTAACGTTCCTGAACACGGGCACTTTGATTTCGAAATTCCGGTTGGCATCCACTTCACTTTTGTGCAACTCGATGAATTTTTCCTTCTCCCGCAATTCCTCCATTCTGGTCAAGTGACTCGGGATGGCGGACATGATCCACTGGAGCTTCATCTCCAGCTGTTTCCGGTACTCGGTGACTTGTTTAGTCATCTGCAGCGATTTGGTCGGCATGTCGGCCAGTTGGCCGAAGAATAACTGGAAATTTCTGGTTCCTCTTTTCCAGTCTCTATCGTCTTCATCGTCATCTTCATCTTCACCATCAACTGGGAGACAGCGTGGGAAAATGGCATCGTTGTTAAATTTCTGGTGGCAGGGCCAGCCGTCGAGGTCCATCCGGCAAGGAATTTTGGCTTCTTTGATGGCGTCTAGGACGATCGGTCGGTTCCTGTCGGCAAAGGTGACGAGAAAACGAATGTTTTCTTGAACGTCTTTGCCAAAAATCGACAAGACAGAATGAAAGACGTAATTCTGCCAGTCCGTCAGAAGAAGTGGCGATTGGACGACGAACCCAACGGCATCCAGTTCCTATATAGGTTTGCATCAATATATTGCCATCATCAAATTTTGGTATTATTATATAATAAAACGTGGATTAATATACTACCTGAATGCCATTTTCATCTTTGAACAAATGAGTTATGTCCGCCGTGATTTCCTCGTCTCTTTGCCTTCCGGTGGTGTCGCCGAATCCTGACGTGTCGACGATGGTCAGCGAGAACGGAATGCGCAATCCGTTTTCGTGGTGAATACGTGGTAAACGCAGACTTTTCCCGTTTGGCTATGACGAGCTCCCGAGCCTCCTCCTCTGATGAGAGCTATTCGTCGGTGAGCATAAAACGGAATGGATCGTCCCATTTGACTCCCAGCACGTAGTTGACCATCGAGTTGATCCAGGTCGTTTTACCCGATCCAGTGGCACCCACCAGCAAAATCGTTTTTCTTTCTGTGCTGCTGGTGGTGGCAAACGGGTTGGGTCTACCCAACGAATATTGGTTGATGGTGCCGGAGATTCTTTCCAAAGGTAACGTGTAAATCATTTGGTTTCGGACGCATTTGGATTGGCTGCAACGGCTAGCGATTTTGTCCGCGAGTCGTTGATGCTGGTGGCTATTAGTCTGACCATCACTGAAATAGAACAATATAAACCAAACGACTTAATGGAGGAATAGCTGTGTCCCAATGTCATCACACGATATAGCCCAATTAAAAATAATGCAAAGGCTATGAGATTGAATACTAACCTGGCCATTTTCGAACGAAATAATAATATCCAGGTGTTTCGACAGAGTCCAGATTTTAAAATGCCTTAATCTTTTCTTGATTAACGTCCAGGTTTACGATACAACTGTTTAGTGGGTGAGCACAAGTGACTGATGAGAGGAAGTTACAATCTGAACATTTTATAGAAGGAATTGGGTAACGTCCAAAAACCGTTTGACCATCTGGAGCTTGACCGCTGACGGAATCGCAATTTCAATTGCCATAGGCTCAAGGGTAAAAACATCAAGGTTATTGGAATAAAAAGGTTTTAACTAAACGGTCGTCACCTCAACGACGACGATGTAGCGTATTTGTGACGTTAATACGTTGTAAATCAGCAGAATAAAAAACATGTTTTGCATTCCGTTATGGATATTGCGTTATAATATCCGTACACGTTTAATTATTTTAATTTTAAATATTTTTACAGCACTTGGATTTAGAAATAGTAAGTTCCACCAATAACCACACGAAATTGATATGTCGTATAATCATGTTATTGCTTCAAATCCAGCTTTGAGGAGAATATCGTTGATGCTGTAGTCGAAGAGCTCGAAATCCATCCGGAAGGCATCGTAAAAGCGCAAAATCAAGTCTCTCGGCAGGGAAGAATAATACCTGAAATCAAATGTTTTCCGAGTTATTAACAAAACATTTCAATAGACGATTAGATCATTTGACGGTTACTTTTTCTCCAGTGCGATTTTAGATTTGGACGGAACTGTCTTCCGATTCATCCACGGAACGGGAACTTGTTTGCCCAGTCCCGTTTTCTCCCAGATGTACTGCAATTAGAAACAAACAGCAGAGATTGAAAAGTTATGTGTTGGTTGGTCTCCTATATAATAGACTACATTAGGATCATTGTCAATTAATTCCCCAATTGTTATATTATGCTCGAGCAGTTGATCATAAGGCGTGAATAACAAAAAGTCAATTAACCGCGGAAACCGCAATGGCTGAGAAAAGATTTACATTGATATTACAAAAGTTTAATGTCCTCTAAGTTAAAAACTAATTGGGTGGAACGTATACTGCTACCTGAAAATCGTCGGTTGCCGTTTCCAGCTTGCCAATTACGTGATACGGAACTGAAAATAAGAAATCAATGGTCATCATTTGAAACATTTTATATCTCATAAATTTCTCTTATTTAGACATGTTAATATTATACACAATTAAATCTATAGAATTACCGCTACAGGGACTGCAGTATCGATGGAAAGGAACCCAGTGCGAATCGAATCCCATTCCTGTGCATACAAAACACGCAATCAATTTTTGAAATTCTTCATTAATTATTTAATCGTATATTACCTAACAAGTCCGTGTCCAAGACAAATTCGAGGAATTCTTCAAACGTGGGTTTGGCTTCCGTAGTTGCGTTGATCTTATTTGATGAAGCGTTCACAGCCGGTTGACTGGCGATAAAGTGATGTGGTCCGGCGTGACGGTGTGAAGATCCTTTTGATTTCCTTTTTCTTTCCGCCACATTATTCACTGGGCCGTCGTATCCTTTTCCGAGTCGACGATCGTGATGGGTAATTTCACTAATTTGGGATTTGAGTCGGTTCCAGATCGACGAAGCGCTTATTTCGTGCACCAACAACAGACTCCGAAGGTGGTGATGGTGGGGGGCCTTGTTATTATTACGACGACGACGACGCCGCCGCCGTTTCATCACGATACGACGCCCTTCATTTCTGACGTAATTCCGGAAATCAGGTAAACTGCGGTGAGGACTGTCGACCATTTTGTCCAGGTAGCAGGATAGCATCCGGTCCATCGGATGGCGAACGAACATGAATTTGAAAAAGGTTTGATTGGCAAACTGGAAATTTTCTAGCGACTGTAAAATTCGTTTCAAATGGATACAATATGTTTATAATATCGTGTAAATATTAGAATTATATTAATGAGCTTTAGTACTGTGGGAAAAAGGTAAGACGTCAAACTGTGTGGACTAGAAAAAGTTGGTCCCAGTCCGTGGAGCAAAAGGAAAGCCGAGACCAAAGATGAGGAGGCGACTTTGTTGAGAAAGCAGCCCATCGTCTGGAATGTCGGCGCCATCGAGAAATGAGATGTGACCGGGTTCTCCACGCTCATCACAGAAACTATATAAAAGAAAATTTGAGTAGTTATATTTTATCGACAGGAGGATTGCCCGTATATTCGTCCTTAATTATCAGTTAGCTATATGACTATCTGATAATGAAATACACAAACAAACTTTTCTTTTTCTTGGGAACTGAATACACAAATTATTCCATTCGGTGCACGTACTGACTGATGTACATGCGTAACGGATGTTAGCAAACACGTCCTTTCGGGAGTTTGAATAATCAGCAACTTCCTCTTATTATAATACACGTTCGAAATTTCAAATGATGTAATCATCGATCGTGTATAACCTAATAATAGCTCTTTTTTCTGCTTTTATTACGTCACATAAATTTTATGTATTTTCTTTTACACTATAATAAATAACGTAGAATTTGTGGACTGTATATATCCTTCACGGAATTAAATTTTCTGAATAACACTAAAAAGGTAAATGATTTATAGTTCTTACCAGACAAATTAGTCAAATCAGGTGAATTTATTGGTAATTCTTTTTTGCTCATTGTGAAGATGGGAGGGTTAGACACAACGCCCCGGCTGAGACAAACTCGTTTGACGCGCTCCGATCGTAGCCGGTACCGTCGCTCTTTTTCTTCTAATAAACTGTTATTAACTTGTTCAATTTTTCGCTGATTAGTCTCTTCATTTCCATCGTTACTCTTCTTCGTGGTCGATTGAACTGAGTCCGATTTGGCGCCGGTAAAAATGGTTGACTTGTTTAAATTGTTATTCAACTGGTTAATACTGCTGCTGATCACATTTTCTTGAGTTGTACCTGGCTGGGAAACATCGGTAATGTCCATTTGATTTTTTAAATTTGGCAAGAATTTTTCACTTAAGAAGAAGTGGCTCGATGTCAATAAGAATGTCGTCAGGTATAACCATCGCTTCCAGCTACACCAGCAATGGATCCACAAACAAACTCTTGCACAAACAACAGTGAATCTCATCGCGATTCAATTTTCAACGTGAACAATTTTGGTTTGCGCAATATAGACTAAACTTATTATATGCCGGAGTGAAAGTTACTCCGTCAAGCAAGAATCCTCGACTGTGGTTAAATAATTCCAACTTGGCTTATTCGTTCATTGGAGAGACTGTGCAGTGCGGGAATGGAAGGCAACAGCTGATGCTCGGCAGCTGCAGCTGCGGTCCGCTATTTGAAAATACAATAAGAGTGCGCGAAATGTGTCCACTGATTTGAATAAGAATTCAAGCTAATAACCAAGTAACGGGAAAAAAATCATTACGGTATGTTTATTTGCCTATAAACATTATCGCTTACAAAATTGTGTAGCCAATAATTTAATTTAAGGGTCGTGATTAATATAAAATAAATCACTTAAATGTGTTTATTCAAGTAAATTTTGCGGTTATTACTCCACTGTAGGGGACGCCAGTTCATTACCATACGCTCGTCATCAGAATCGTAAACTTTGAATCTGAAAGCGTTCAACTGCCAAAGTACAAAAAATGTTAAAATTAATTATGGGTGAAAAATTAAGAGTTATTTTTGATAAAATATTCAACCTGGGTTTCAGAGACAGCAATTGGAGTCGTGAAAACAGTCCAGATGACAGTTTCTTCACAGTTGGGGGTCGTCAAGGAACCGTGATAACGGTAAAAATCTTTGGTGTTGTCGGGTAGAATATCACTCAGAATGATGGGACTGGTAAGAAGGGCCTTTTGCTTTTTCATTTTAATTTTTCCCAGTTGACTCACGATGTGGCGAAAAATTGGGTTGCTTTGTCTTTCCAACTGAAACGCACAGAAAAATATTTTTTTTTTACTTGTAGAATTAGCATATGAAACAATTTTACGTATACTTTTGGTTTATGCATAGAGTGAGTTATTATTATAGAAAATAATTACGAACTTCAATTAAAATAGCCAAGATAGCAAATCCATCCGAATTTTGGGCGGCGTTTTCAAATGATCCATATTTATGGTTGTAGTGGATAACATGTAACTCGGCTGGGAAACTATTATTATAAACAATAAATAAATATTAATACCATCTCTAAAATTGTTATAAATTAAAACATGCTTTGTGAAGCCCGTTCTACGCTTATTATTCTCAAACACCGTGACATTATGCACGATACTATAGTATATATTTCTTTTACTTACACATAATAAGCCATTACTTTACATAGCATGTATACTTATGTATACTTAGTTACTTACTAGACGGAATTGATGGTATGTTCACTACCTCGAGCTGAGTTGTCACTCCAATGAAAGTGCAATGAGTGAAAGATGTATGCGTTATTTAGTCCACCACCTGTAATATAAGGCAGAAATGTCGTTGCCTCTGACAGAGCTGGTTTAAGCTCAACTATAAATTTTTTTTTAAATACGAATGAAATTAACGTGATTAGTTTATATAGTTTAGCATATAACAGAAAGAGAAAAAGTTCGAACCAGAATGCCCGTTGTTCCTAATTTCCATCCTGAGAAGTACTTCATAGCCATGAAATTTGAATTCCGGGAAATGATTCCGTATTGCAGTAGCTACACGAAGGTCAATCGGCGATTGTTCTCTACCAGCACATTTATCGAAAGATTTGACCCAGTCATTTGGATCTGTAAAATCATTTTCGTAATTAAATGAAACTTATCGAATTAAAAAAAAGAAATCTTTTTATTTACTTTTGTAATTCCAGTCCTCCGAATCTGCAAATTTAACAAGAGGAAATGTTATTAGTATTACAAATTAATGGTTTCAATGTTTTATCTGATGCTAAATTAGCCTACTATACCTTCTCTTAATTGTCGTATTGGAGGAAGTGGAGGAATTCCATCGGTGGGTTCCATTCCCACGGTGAAGTGACAAAGCGTTAGGATTAAAGTAATTCCAGCCTTTAATTTTAAAATTATTCAGCTCTATTATTGCGCAAAATTTAATTTAGCTATTTACAGTAACTTTGCTAAAAACATACCAGCAAGGAATTCATCGTGTTCGAGTGTTGACTTCTGATTTCAAACTGCTAACAAGTTCCCTTAACAGCAGGCATTTAATGTAATCAAACGAGGAAACTTAATTTTTGAGGGGGATGCGGAGAGAGCTTTACGAAAATCATTTTTGAATAGAATTTTATCTAATTATTGTGGTCTGTGGCTTTGTTTGGTAACCGTTGAACTCAAGGAAAATAGACATACCCTTTCCTTCTACACATGTGGAAATATAATTTACAATATTAAGATAAGAATTTTCAGTAACGACCATCGTTTTGAAATTGCCAATTACACAGACATCTTTGGTATATTTAAACAAAACATAATAAATTTACATGCATAAAATTAAGCGCTAGCAAATTATTCAACCAATGACAGTTAACTCCAATTAGGAATTTCTAAAGGATTTGTTAATTTATCAAAATGACTGAACGGTCGCCATTTGAAAAAATTTTCCGAGTCGAACTGTGAACTTTTGAAAAAATCCAAGATATTTTGCTCCCATGACTGAAGTGGTTCCAAATGCATTTCGTTACCGGAATGATACGTGATCATTCTCCCATGATCTTCTTGAATCGGCCGATAATTGTCATAGAGGCTACGCCCTTTCTTATCGAATAATTTTCTAAATTGATTTAACTTTCAAAGTAAAGCAAAACGTTATTATATAGAACGGATCGATGACATTTATATGATGAATTTAAAATACTTGGTGTTCAGAAACGACGATGGGCGACTCAAAAACTGTCCAGCTAACGACTTCTTGACAAGAGGGTGTGGTCAATGAGCCGGTATACCTGTAAAAATGTTGAACATTGACCGGAAGAAGATCCCGCAAAAGGATCGGACTCTGCAGTCGGGTTGTTTGACCCCCTTTAAGGATCTCTCCGAATTGTCCAATGATGTGACTCAAGGCATTGTTATCGGTTACACCAATCTGTCGCATGCGGGAACAAATTTGTTATGTAAAGAAAAAAAAATTTTATTCTAAAATTAATACCTGCTCCATAAAAATAGCCAAAACGACGACACCGTCTTTATGTTTTGTAGCTTTGGTGAACGAACCGTATTTTGAATTGTAGTGAACGAAATGAAGTTCCCCTGAGAATCTAATACAAAACGCAAATTTATGTTATGACATTTGGAAATTTAATAAATATTAATATAATTGGGGAGACTGACCCTTTGGATTGGATTAAATGTTCACTACCACGCCCCGAGTCTCCGCCCCAATGGAAGTGAAGTTGCGCAAAGTTAAACTCACCCGGAAGTCCTCCGCCTCGTATGAAAGGTATCTTGCCGTCGGTTGACAAGTCGAGTATAACTGTAAATGCGAAAAATTTATTTGAATATACCTTAACATATTATTATTCCGTAATTTAAATGATCTTACCTGTGTGACCATCGTTGGTGATATTCATTGGCCATGAGTGGTCATAGTTGCCAAAGACCAGGTTGGGAGAGCTCTTTTTGATTGCCTTGGATGGATCAATGTTGATAGGCGATTGATAGCGGCCGTTGCAACTGTCGAAAACTTTGTTCCAGTTGTTGGAATCTAAAAATAGTAATTTTGGTGTAAATCAAACCGTGCATTCAATTAAGGTATACGTCGGTAAAATTAGTCTATTATTACCTTCGTAGTTCCAGGGGAGAGATTCGGAACCTGATTTATTTAAAATTTAAAAAAAATGTTCGACATTAATTTTATTTTTATTACAATTTTCAAAGTATAATTTTTCAATTTGGTTTTCTGAAATTTTCAAAAAGACTAAATGGCATTTGGTAAACTATTTGAAAGTTCACCTGATTGAATGTTGTCGTCGGGAGCTGATTCAACTTCATTCATATCAATTTCATGATTGATTGATCCACTACTATCTATTAAGTTATAATGATAAGCAAATGACCGGCCATTCACCAACTCCACAAAAAGGATAAATGAAACAACAAATATCTGAATCTACAAGTAAAATAGAAATTATTAGTAGATCAAACTTTGTCCGTCTTTCGAACTCAATCGCAAAAACAATAAGAAAAACGATTAACGTTCTTACCAGTTGAGAGATTTTAAAAATCATTGTACAATAAATTATTCCGAGTCCTCGTAAAAACAACACGACTACAGAACTTATCAACGGAGATTCAAAAAAGAGACTGCGTTGATTGAAAGATGAGAAGGGCTCATTTATATATAGGGCGTTGTGCTGTTCAAAAGAGTTTATAATAGCTATATGGACTCCTTGATTCAGTAGTGACCTTTCGTATAGGTTTTCCCCCCAGCTAATTGATGGGTGGTTTAACTGCTTCAGAAACTTGCGTCATGAGGAACACGGACTACCGCAAAGAAATCAAAGCGGATCGACCATGATTTTCTTATCACGATGTTAAGAATTTATTATTGACTACACAACCGTCTCCCACAACATTTGTTGTGCAGACCGGTAGAATTTCCCTATATAGTCTCTAGTGTGTTCATCTCGAAGGCGAACCGGACTCGGTTACTTGTTATACTTAGCTATTTGTGTGTGTCCAACGCCCTAATACTTCAAAGGAGATGTATCCTGTTTCACCGGTATTCAATGAAGAAATAAATCATCAGGTAGACCAAATTAAGAAAGGATGTTTTGTCAGTAGCCATGACGCAGCAGTTACATTGAAAACAAACAAAATAGGGAAACATTTATCAGTTTTGATTGTCGAAGAATTTCATACTTTGTTGAAATTCAGGATCAATGACTCATCGAGAACTAATTATTGAAGTTTGAAGGTCACGGTGAAATTTCAAAATATTTTTCTAGAGCAACAACGCAGTAGCCACACCCTGAACGTCCGCTCACGGACACATTCGGTTAGTGATGAAAATCTGAAATTCTAAAAAGGGAAATTGGTGAGAATTCTAAAGTTTTAAAAGCGTTTATTTCCAGAGAAATTGGAAAATTAAATGAACCCAAATGACAAATAAGATTATATTCGTGTTGGTGGACAGGAAATTTATTTGAATGAACCTATTGACTTCGACTTAAAGTAACAAACCATTTGTTACAGGGTTTATTACAGTTTAGAGTTAAGCATTTCATCTTTTTACATGGTACAGTACGAGTATGTGGTTGCTGAAACCTACGTCCAGGTGTTTTTGTTGTTGACAATTTTACGTCGTCTGCTTCTCCACTATTCACGATAAATTTTAGTATTTTGTACTCAATCAGGGTAAATTATCTGGTCAGCGAAAATGCTGCCTTGCTTTGTTCGCCGGGCTGTATTTTCATTCAACCCCCGTTATAGTCACGCCAAAAATGTTATTCCAAATATCCGCCATCTGGTTACAAGCGTGGATCGTACGTATCAATCTCTGCAGTGTGATGTATTGACTTACTTTTCCTGTTTAACTGAGGTATGATGTGACTACATTTTTCAGCTTCGAGTGGCTTAACGGAAGAGCAGCAACAAATTTACAAAACAGCACTAGATTTTGCCCATCTCGAAATGAGACCTCATATGGCTGAATGGGATGAGAATGTATGTATTATTGTTACATAATGTTTTGATAGAAAAGAGTTGCATAACAAGAAATTCTCGTTCAGGAAATTTTCCCAGTAGAAACAATGAGAAAGGCAGCATCATTGGGATTTGGTGCTATTTACGCCAGGGAAGATTATGGTGGCACAGGACTTTCACGGCTTGATGCTTCCATCACATTTGAAGCTCTGTCTCAAGGTTGTGTTTCTACCACTGCCTACATTAGCATCCACAAGTAATGCTTGCATACATTTTTACAATTTATAATTTGTGGACAGCTTGTATATCAAAAATTCATTTTTACCATTTCAGCATGTGTGCATGGATGATAGACACATTTGGAAGAGAAGATTTAAGAAAAACTTGGATCCCACAGTTGGCCAGCATGGAAAAACTAGCTTCATATTGTTTGACTGAACCTGGAGGTATTTATTTCCATTTACAAATATTATCAAAGAATGGAGGCTAACCTTATAATGTCATTCCAAATTAGCTGGATCAGATGCGGGCTCTCTGAACACCACTGCCAAGAAATCTGGAAATGACTTAATTCTCAATGGTTCAAAGGTATTTTTTGTTAAACCAAAGATGTGTTGTTCTCTTAAAGCAATGCAAATCATTTTGTCAAACAGGCATTCATCAGCGGAGGCGGTGATACCGATGTATATTTAATCATGTGTAGGACTGGTGAGCCAGGTCCAAAAGGTATTTCGTGCGTCCTGGTTGAAAAGGGCACACCTGGTCTTAGCTTCGGCAAAAAGGAGAAGAAAATAGGATGGAATTCTCAACCTACTAGAGCTGTCATTTTGGAAGATTGTCGCGTTCCTATTAGCAACATTATCGGCAAAGAAGGCCAAGGCTTTAGCATTGCGATGAAAGGGTTAAACGGTGGCAGAGTAAATATAGGTATTTCAGACTTTTTCTAGTTTGTTATTTAAGCATTTCTGTATTACCATCAATTATCTATTTATACAGCATCTTGCTCTTTGGGAGCGGCTCAAGCGAGCCTCGAAATTTCTGCCGACCATCTCAAAGTGCGAAAACAGTTCGGTAAACCACTTGCCGATTTTCAGGTAACAACAAATTGAATAATTAAATTTAAAGCAATTTAAAGCATTAACGAATTTACTTTCGTACACAGCATAGCCAATTTCAAATGGCAAGAATGGCTACAAAATTGGTTGCGTCGAGAATGATGATTCGGAATGCGGCTACAGCCCTGGAAGAAAGTCATCCTAATGACGTCACTCTGTGTTCCATGGCTAAACTATATGCTACTGAAGCATGTTTCGAAGTATTCCCCTTTTCTTATTTTCTTTTGTGTGTCAATAAAGCCTAAAATTTGAATTTTTCGTTTCTAATAGATTGTGAACACAGCACTTCAGCTACACGGAGGCTACGGTTATCTAAAGGTACAGAATTTTTGTGAACAACTGATAAATAGTAAACATGTATCGTATCATCGTATGTAAATACTAGGATTACGCCGTTCAACAATATCTCAGAGACATTCGCGTGCACCTTATCTTGGAAGGAACTAACGAGGTTATGCAAATGGTGATTGCCAAGGATATTCTGAAATCGAAGTAAATTATTTTTAATGGAAGCACTCGATTTATTATTTTTCGTTTATGTATAACTTTGTTGTTAGTTAATACTACACGAAGGAAGTGAAGCAAATTGAGCTCGTAATAAAAGATACTGCCTGTATAGTACTTAAGTGATTCATTTGTTAATTGCTACTGTACGAATATTCAAACAGGTGAAAGTTTAAAAAAACGGTTAGGATTAGCTGGAAACTTAGATACGTTTCGAAAGTACAATTTAAATCTGATCGAATGATGCTCGTATGGCTATTTTGTGACTGCTAACCTGTTTTTGCTTTGATTAATTTAAAATCAAAGGATGATTTCTAAAGAAGGAAAAATTTTGTCTCGTGAATTTGTGACCGTTATGCATCATAATAATTTGACAAGATTTGTAAGTTGATGAGCTGTTAAATAACTATGATGAGTCTATCAACCATAAAACGTAATAAAAGCATTAATTATTACGCCAAAGCAAGTCAGCCAAATCAACTTTAACTCCATTGCAGTTTACTGCAAACTAGTAGGCTACATTTCGATGTGCTAAACGGAAGACGTAATTTCGGTGGCTCCATAACAGCTCACGACATGAAGAAAAATGTTTCCAATGACTTAGTTTTTTCAACCAAAGACCTTGAGTTTTTATTCATTTAAACATATTCAGATTAAAGTGAGAATTAACTTAACTGCAGTTATTTTCCCAAATGCAACGCAAGTCTACCTAGTCTTTCTAGAAAAATTCAAGGCCATGCTTCCCCTTTCCAAGTATTCTCCAAGGGATAACCCACCGACCGACCAATAGGGAAGGAAACAAGTATTTGTTTTCATTTATCACGTGATCCTAAGAACCGCCCATCCAAGATGGCCGGATGGTGCAAACTGCAATTTTTATTGCAACGTTTCAACGACTCCAGGCATTGTTCTTAGAACGTCGTTACGAGAAAGACTTATAGTTGAAGAGCTGCTGATACGAAATAGTTATTTTTCGTAAGTTTTCTAAATTGTTAATTGTGGTATCTGTAATTTGCTTTTCAAATTATTGTAAGACAAATTGTGATATATACTGTGCAAAATTTTAGATTTTAAACTTAGAGTTGATGTCGAAATAATCAGAATGATTAGTACTTGAATTTCCGAGATACGAAATGATAGAAGATTCCTTTTGAAAACTGACCTAAATTCATTGTATTACATTAGACTAAGTTTGTCCACGACTATGATTAATTGGCAAATTTGCTTCAAATCTATAAAAGTATTGTTGGCTAATAATGCATTAAACTTATTTTATAGGTTTTACAAAACAAATATTCACTTCATAAGCTGAAAAATGGGCAGAAAAAGAAAGACAAATGGTAAAGAACAGTAAAATCTCAATTGACTTTCTAAACTGAGATTGTTCTTACTAAAAAGATCATGTTTGTTATTTACTAAATAGGTGGGCCAGAAGGTGCTGAAACACAAGCTGCCACGGAAATGGAGCAGCAGCAAACTCCTGCTCAAGCAATGGCACAATTGAATTTAGGTTCTCAACAGCTCCCTGCTGGACCCCAAGCCATGCCACAGCGTCCTGCTGGACCCCAAGCCATGCAACAGCGCCCTGCTGGGCCACAAGTCATGCAACAACGTCCTGCTGGACCCCAACCCATGCAACAGCGCCCTGCTGGGCCACAAGCCATGCCACAGCCCCCTGCTGGACCCCAACCCATGCAACAACGTCCTGCTGGACCCCAACCCATGCAACAACGTCCTGCTGGACCCCAACCCATGCAACAACGTCCTGCTGGACCCCAACCCATGCAACAGCGCCCTGCTGGACCCCAACCCATGCAACAGCGCCCTGCTGGACCCCAACCCATGCAACAGCGCCCTGCTGGACCCCAACCCATGCAACAGCGCCCTGCTGGACCCCAACCCATGCAACAGCGCCCTGCTGGACCCCAACCCATGCAACAGCGCCCTGCTGGACCCCAACCCATGCAACAGCGCCCTGCTGGACCCCAACCCATGCAACAGCGCCCTGCTGGTCCTCCAAATGTACAGCAGCAACGCCAACCCGGACCTGGTCAGCAAGCTATGCAACAGCAGCGTCCAAATGCTCCTACGACTTCACAATTTCCGCAAGGAATGGCCCAAAGACCTGGTGCGCCCCAGCAACCACGTCCTGCAGCTCCGCAAACACAACAACCACGTCCTGCAGCTCCGCAAACACAACAACCACGTCCTGCTGCTCCCCAGGCAGCTCAACCTCGTTCGATCACGCCTCAAACCCATCGCCTAGTAGCTCAGGGTGCAGCACTTCGCCCCCCTCCACGCAGTGCTGCAGGTGGTGAAGGAACTTTAGGTCGGCCGATCAAGCTTTCTGCTAATCATTTTGCTGTCATTATGAAGAAACCAATTCTTTATCATTACGACGTTGAGGTTAAACCTCTTCCTCCGAAAGCGCTTTTCAAGTATTGTTTTTGTAATGGTTTAGTTTTACTTATAGAATGCTAACATTTTTCACCTTTATTAACAGAAAAGTCATCGTGCAGTTCCTAGAGAGTGAAGCACGTTTCAGAGACATTTTTCCGGTTTTTGATTTGAAAAAGAACATTTACACAGCTCGTCGAATTCCGGGCTTGGATTCAAAGGTAATACGAATCACTTGTATAATTGTGTTACTGTACTAAAACAAATCTCAAATGTCCAAGGTTGACATCAAGTTCGAATTTCAAGAATTGGATCGTGAAACTCCTAGGTTGAACGAATTCATCATCAGCTTGCAACCAACTGGAGAGGTGGAAATTGATGTGGGGGCCCTTGCGAGTTACTGTCAAGGTGGTTCTGGTTCGTCCGTGGATATACCCCTTCGTCCTATTCAAGCATTGGATATTGCATTAAAATATGGCGCCGCTGAACGGTAATAATTTTTAGCTTATAAAATTCACTTGTCAAATAATTTTCAATTGTGTTACTGTTTGTTCTACAGTCCTAATAAGGTGATGCTCGGAAGTTGCTTGCTTTCGAAGCCTGTTGGAAGAAGCGAAGATCTCGGAGGAGGAGTTGAGGTCTGGTTTGGACATTTCCAGTCCTTGCGTCTTGGTTGGAAACCGTTTCTTAATGTTGACGCAACCCAACGTGCCTTTTTGAAATCCGGCCTAGTTCACGTAATAATGGCAGACATGTTCAGAGCTAGACCCGGTGATAGGTTGGATGATCGTGACTATGGTGATTTTCACAAGAAAATTGCCACGTTGAAGGTATGATACCAACTAGACTATTTCCATCACAATATGAGTGTAATAGTATTCTTCATTCTAGGTTTCCTATAACCGCGGGAAATACATAGCCACGGTTGGATGTAATGGTATTAAAGGAGCTGCCAACACTGAGAAATTTGAATGCGATGGCAAGACTATCACGGTTCAAGAATACTTTGAAACGAAACTTAATATGAAGTTGAAGTATCCCCACCTTCCCTGTGTCTGGGTGGGAAGTCGCGAGAAAAAGAATTTGGTACCAATGGAGGTAAATGCACTTCACTATATTTTATTATTTGTTCGTTGCCAGTTAGTTATTAGTAAATTTACGAAAATCTGCTTTTCGATAGTTGTGCACGATCGCCGAAGGTCAAGAGTATCGTCGCAAGTTGACTGACTTTCAAACTTCTGCTATGATCAAAGTTGCTGCCACACCCGCTGATGTTCGCAAGAGAAAGATTCTCGATTCCGTCAATGGAATGCAATTTGCTCAGGATCAATATGCTCAACATTTTGGTATTTCGGTAGATACACAGATGGCCAAAATTACAGGTGAGCATATGTTTTCAAAATTAATTTTATCTCAAAACGGTTGAGCGTTAAATTACAAAAACCGAAATAATTTTTTTTCAACCAAAATATTTATTCAGGACGAGTACTTCCTACGCCTAAGCTTGTATACGGTGACAAAGAGTGTTCGTCAATCATTCCTAGGGACGGAGTTTGGAACATGAGGAACATGAAGTTTATCGAAGCTAAGGCGATGAATTCATTTGGTTTAATCAATATTACTAGATGCGGTGATCGTGAAATTAATTTTTTCATTGAAGCATTGACAAAAGCTGGTCGAGAAATGGGTAATTAAATTCTTTTCCGTTGCTCACAAACAATTTACATTAATCTGTTATTTTCAATTTCAGGCATGTCTATGGGCCAGCTACTTTTCAACAGGCCTTGCGGGGCTCGTGACTTGGAAAGCAATATGAAAATGGCTAAGCAGAAATTTCCACAACTTCAGATAATTTTTGTCATCATCAACCGCAAAGGCGATCCCGCTTACGGTAAGAAAAACTAAATGCTTAATACATTGAGCCCGTTAATAATACATCTCTCTTTTTGTAGAAATTGTTAAGCGTGTTGGGGATTTAGATCTTAAGATCACCACGCAATGCATACAGCAAAAGAACGTGGTCGGAAGAAACGGACCAGATCCGTCAACCATGGCCAATATTTGCTTGAAGCTCAACGCTAAACTAGGAGGAATCAACAATTTGATTTCACGCGATTTTCGGTAGGATTCGCTTGTGTTTCAGGAAAGGGAGGAAAATGATAAAATCTCAATTTTACAGCCCACAGATGTTATTGAACGAACAAGTCATCATCATGGGAGCTGATGTGACGCATCCTGGTGCAGATCAACAAGATTCTGGTAAACCTTCTATCGCAGCCGTCGTAGGAAGTGTTGATCCCCGCGCCTCGCAATACTGCTGCGAGATCAGAATTCAAAAATCAAAGCAGGAGTACATTGAAGACATGGAGAATATGGTTTACAATTTGCTGCGGAAATTTAACAGGGCGGCTGGAGCCACTTCAACTGGCAAGCCACAACGGATCATTTTTTACCGTGATGGTGTGAGCGAAGGCCAATTCGCTAAAGTATGACTTTTTCATTTCAAGTTCTAATTCACTGATTGCCATAACCGTAAATCGGTATTTTTTTAGGTTCTTGAATGGGAGCTTAGCGCCATTCGCAAGGCTTGCATGAAACTGGAAGTTGGTTACAACCCTCCTGTGACTTTCATCGTTGTCCAGAAGCGCCACCATACTCGTCTATTTCCGGAAGATCAGAGGGATGAGGTATTATTGTAAATGATAAAGTTTAGTGTTGGTACAAATTTGACATTTCTTCCCTTTTAAACAGTGTGGCCGTGGAAAGAACGTCCCACCTGGAACAATTGTCGATAACACGATCGTGCATCCCGTTGAGCAAGACTTTTTCCTCGTTTCACACCAAGGAATTCAGGTATGTTATTCGTTTTGGTTGTGTTTTAGTTTTTTCATTAAGTTTTTTTTGTTTTCTTTTTATTGCAGGGTACTAGTCGGCCGACGCATTATCACGTTCTCTGGGATGATAGCAAGTTTCAGGCTAACGACATTCAGATGCTGACATATTACATGTGCTATCTATTTACCCGATGCACTCGCTCTGTGTCGTATCCAGCCCCATGCTATTATTCGCATCTTGTTGCTTTCCGTGGACGCCAGTACTATGACAAGTAAGTATTCTGTACAATTTTTTTTTTAAACTGAATGAAAACTGACCTTTTTAAATTTTAGTTTGACTGGAAATCGTCAAGCTGTGTCTTCAACTGCTCTGCAGACTCATATCGATTCAACCCGTGATTTGAGTTTCATGTTTTTCGTTTAGACTTAAAACTAGTCGCTTATTTTTCTTTTCTAAAGCTAATTTTCTTATTCACTTTTTGTAATATCTCATATTTTGGTGTGAACTAATTTACATTCAAGATGAAGATATAATTTTTTTTGAAACAGTACCAGTTTTCTTTTATGTGATTACCATGCTGGCATGCTTATCCTGTTGAGTATGTTGATCAAGACTTATGTGATGGTTGTCTTTTGTCTATATCTGGTCTCATGAGAGAAAACATGTTCAAATAATCTGAAGTTCAATACATAACCAAGCTTAATTTTTTATGTGTAATTTAAGTTGCAAGTTTCGTTAATTTTTTCTGAACATTGAAAAAGACAAAAGTTTGAAAGAAACTGTGTAATGATATTTCGTAGGCAAAGTTGGGTTCAAGATTTAAGGGGATCAACTGTCATTGGCAACCTGTTTTTGAATCTTCTGAAGAAGAATTTCTATTCTACCCTTCATTACTGGCTGTCCTTTCTTGGTTTTCTGTGTCAGCTTCTTGATTCGTTCTAATCTCATCTGCTTGCTCTTAATGATGGCAATCTCTCTTTCCTTAATTTTCTGTTCTCTCTCCCGTCTTGCTTCTTCTTTCAGACCTTGAATGCGCTCATATTCAAGTTTGGCCCTTTGAAACTCTGACAACCTTCAATAAAAAAACGATAAATATTAAGAAGCATTTTTTGAAACTAACAGAACTTACCTTTGACGAGGTGGTTCTGAATAACCATTAACATTTCCTTCCTCTGCATTGTACAATTGATATGTGGCTTGAACTGTAGAAGTGGATTCATCTTTCTTCAGCATCTTTCTGTATTTCCTTTTCACGGCTTCTTTTCTTTTGCTCTCCCATTCCGACACTGAAAGAAAAATGTCAGAAGTATAAAACTTGGGTATGTGAAGCACTCCACAATGGAGTTTGACAGCCAAACCACATTTGACAAAAATCTTAAGTTGTGTAACGACATTTTCAAATTGTATTACCTCTTTCTTTATGACTGTATTGAGTTTCACGCCACTTCTTTTTATTGAAGTTTCGTTTTCCTTTTCCTTCATGATGTTGTCCTTGTGATTCCATTTTTATTTTGCCACAATGTGCGACTTTACTTTAACTAGTGAGTGGTGACTGCTGACTGGTGAGTCAATTCGTCTGCTACATCTGAAGCCTTCCGTTACTTCTGTTCAGGCCTGTAGGCTAGCACATGTATATTGTTGTGCATACTACTAGCGCACTCAGGCGGTTGGAAAAAAAGCTCCAAATTTCAGTTTGACCGGTTTGACTTTCAAGTTTTATGACTACAGTACCATAACAGCACTCACTATTATCTAGCTCAATGTTTACCATGTTTACTTTAGATGCCAGAAGTACTGAAGAGACATATCCTGGTATGAGATCATTTCAAAACTTAATCACGTGTCATAGTTTAAGGAGTTGTTTGGACTCACGTAAACCCGTGATTCAAACAGATCGCAGCAACAGGTATGTTACATGCACAGTGTACAGTACAGCCTCTCGGTCTAGCACATGAATATGATTTCCCCATATCTACAGTATAATCCTGAACCCCTTAACTCAGTTACGTTCTGTATATAACGTACCCTGGATAACCTCACATTGTGTTCTAGTACCGACTGCGTTGAAGTTGCTGATTTTACGAAAACCAGATCATGAATCGTGTTCTAAACGGGATTTTGCTGTTGTTTTGTTTTGGGGCGTTGTTCACAAAACTGCCGGCAGTTCTTGTAACAAATTTCTTTATTTACGTTCATGAAATTTCGTTACGGTACAAATCAAAAATGTTTTCTAATTAAGGCACGTCCATACATCGCTGCTGTTGTCGAATATTCTCCTACAGGAAGCGTGTTCAGCCAAACTCCAGCAGAAGTACTTGGTCAAAATTTGAATAATTACAACCAACTTATTGTCGAAGCTGCATCTTTGGTAAGATTTACATTCGCTTCGATCAGCTATGTTTTGATGAAATATTGAAATTTCGCCTTGGATTTTATTTTGCAGGGTGTTGACATAATAGTTTTTCCTGAATACGGAATAACAACATTAACTCTCTCTTCTTTATCGCGATTGGCTGCACGACCATTTCTACAACAGTTTCCATCCATCAATAGTTCTGCTCCGCAATTGTTATGCGATGGGAATGCAACTATTCCTGACCGAGATCTAGTCTTCACAAAGTTGAGTTGCTACGCGCGTCAAAATGCTATCTACGTAGTGATTAACGTAGGCGAAATAGTAGTGTGTTCTGCAGGCCAGAACACCTCGGAAAATGGGGGTAAATAAAAATAAGATAAATTTCATTGATTCAGTATTCTAATATTTGTTGGCAATTAAAAGTGTGCCCGGATGATGGAGCATTTCAATACAGTAGCGACGTTGTATTTGATCGAAACGGCGTTTTACTTGCTCGGTAAGTAAACCTTGTATGAAGAGATTAAACATCGTTTTATTGTATGATTAACTAAATGGGCTTTTCTTTTGAAGCTATCGGAAAACTCATTTGTTCCTGGAGCCTCTTTTTCAGGTCCCAATTGCTACTGATCTCACTGTTTTCTCCACCGATTTTGGAATCAATTTCGGGATGATGACATGCTTCGATATAATGTTTTACGAACCTGCATTGACTCTCTACTACCAACAAGGAATCAAAGACTTTGTCTTTCCTACCGCCTGGGTAGACGAGCTGCCATTCCTTACCGGTAGGGAAATATTTAAGCTAAAGAATATTTTTCTTCAGTTAATTTCTTAAACGTTATTATGTAGCCATTCAAATGCAAGAGGGATGGACGCGTTTCCTAGGCGGAACTTTGTTAGCTTCTAATTATCATCTTCCAGCCAATGCTCAAATAGGAAGCGGTATATACGATGCTGCTGGTGCAATTAATTACACCTCTAGTCCCGATTCGGGGACACGGTTGGTCGTCGCCCAGGTTGGAGGCAATGAAAAAAGTACTTTTGCAGATTCAGTCAGCAGTTCTACCGTAATATATATTTAAAACATTGTTAAAGTATTTAGAATGTTATGAAGAGTATAATGCAATATTGTTGAAGGCTCGCTGGATGGAACCGCATGGAATGTTGTACGAAGACCTCACCAACTATTCCAACATGGAGTTAATAACTGGCGAGGCTCAAACCGTTTCTTTGTGTCACGAAGATTTGTGCTGTCATTTAAATTATTCCATTGTTTGCCCCACGAATGAGGTCTGTGATCAGTACCGGTTGTTTAGTTATAGTGGATTCCGGACACTGGGTGGTGGAACGTATACAGTCAGCATTCAGGTGTGTGGTTAAATCAAATTTTGTTTTAAATATTTAATTCTGATTTTTATGTGCAAGAAATTTCTGTTTTCTAAATTATATTTCTTTTCCGTCACTTTTAATTTGCAGTTGTGCGGTGTTGTTGCTTGCGTCAATGAAAGTGTACAAAGTTGTGCTAAGCCAACAGTAACCCAGATAGCTCAGATAAATGCGCTTGAACTAGCGGGTAATTTTTCATCAGCCCATCAAATTTATCCTACTTGTATTACCAAGGAATTGCAGCTATTGCCTGTCGGAAGTCTTCAATTTAACATTTACGATGACGGTGAAGTTGGATTGGTTGCTTCTCGATCCTTATCGGAGACTTTAGCCATTGGTCTTTACGGAAGAGCTTACGACAAAGACATTGATGGAAAGTGAATGACTTCGCCAATAAAACTGTTATAATGGCTGGGAAAGATGAGATATGACTTTTGGATTGGCAAGCAATCATTGATTTTGTTTTCGGGAATTTTGAAATACATGTAATGCATGTGTAACAGCACCTTTTCATAATTCATTGCCACTAAAAAAATTAGGATTAAAACAATTGTTTAAAAATCAACAAATAATTATCTTTTCTGCTTTTAAAAACTAACAATAAATCCAGCAAACTGTTGCTGTTTCTGACCACGAATGGCAACACTGAGAATTCACACTCACCACTTTCGAAAGGTGAATTCATAGTGACTCTTAAAAAAAAAACTGTTATTATTATAGTATAAAAATCTGTAAAATAATGTTAATTCATGGTGACTGTTATGCTTCTACACGATTGTAAAAGATATGAGAATGATAAAAAGAGGCGTCGTTGCATATCCGATAACACAACTTGATGATTGAATCTGTAGGACGACTTGCACGACTCTTTTCCCATCCCCATATATAAGAGTGTAGTCAAAGTCATTTCTTAAAGCTTCACCATTCCAGACATTTCTGCTTTCTGGTTCCACCTCATCACTGTTGTAACTTGTAAGTTCTTGTGTTGTGTTCACTTCACAATATTGAACTCAGCAGCTCAGCAAGTCAGCATGCTAGCAACTTTTAATCTAATCCGATTTAATATCTATTAATTAATTTCTGATTTCTGACAGATACAAATACATCAATCTGAAAAATCTGACAGAAGCAATACAAAATGATTGATATACCAACCAAAGGAAAGAAATTCATTCTTGCACACCATTTTGATGGCTTGCCAAAACTAGAGAATCTAAAACTGGTTGATTTTGACATCCCCAAACTTCAAACTGGAGGTAATAATATTTCTATTCTAAAAATTTAATATTAATAAACTTAATTTTCATTTATTCTGCCTTGTATAGAGATCCTAGTTGAAGCACTTTTCTTTAGTGTTGATCCTTACATGAGACCATACAGTGCACGGCTTCTTCAAGAAGGTTCTACTATGATTGGCAGTCAGGTGGCTAAGTATGAACAATTTCATATAATCCAAATTATGTAGAACATTTGACTAATTTTTTACACTCGTTTTTCTAGGGTTATTGCCACAAAAAATGGTGAATATCCCTTGGGAACCAGATTAGTTGGCTATTGGGGATGGTGTGTATTATGAACATATTATTAAATAATTGTATATTTATATTCATAAAATTTGTTTGAATAGGAGCACTCATACTGTTGTCAACCCAAGTAATGTTGCTACTGGAATGATTGGATCTTTCACCCACTTTCCAGACATTGGAAGCCTATCTCCATCTCTAGGCCTTGGAGCCATTGGAATGCCTGGGTATGCTCACTTTTGTTTGGTTGTCATTTCAATTTTGATTACATTATGGCACTTATTTCAAATTTTAAAGGAACACTGCTTATTTTGGGCTTCTGGAAATTTGTCAGCCAAAAGAAGGAGATGTTGTAGTAGTCACGGGAGCGGCCGGCGCAGTTGGCAGTCTAGTGGGACAAATTGCCAAGATCAAAGGTATATCAAAAGTAAATGCATGTTAATTTTTACTATTCATAGTTTTTTTCTTAATCTAATAGGATGCTACGTTATTGGGTTTGCTGGAAGTGATGACAAAGTGAAATGGCTTGTCGATGAGCTGGGCTTTGACAAGGCCTACAACTATAAAACGGCAGATTGGGATAAAAGTTTGAAGGAAGCTGCCCCAAAAGGAGTAGATTGCTACTTTGATAACGTAAAGCAGAGCACGCTTGTAATTTGTCGCTTTTATCGTTTCAACTTTTTTGAACTAAATTTTTCAGGTTGGAGGTTTGTTGTCAACAACGATTCGTAATCACATGAAGGATTTTGGACGTATTTCTGTCTGCGGATCCATCTCAGCTTATAACGATAAAACACCATCCATGGCTCCAGTTTGCGAACCCGCTTTCGTTTTCAAACAACTGAAAATGGAAGGATTCCTAGTGGGTCGGTGGATGTCCCGTTGGATGGAAGGTTTGTCTCAAATGACAAAATGGATTCAAGAGGTAAAAAAAAGCACACAATTTTGTTTAACAAATCGCGCATCTCTCATATTGGTATTTGTTTACAGGGAAAGATTAAAGTAAGAGAGACGTATACAGATGGCTTCGAAAACATGCCTCAAGCTTTTATTGATATGCTTACCGGTGTCAATACTGGCAAAGCAATTATCAAGGCCTAAAATAAGAAGCCTTCATATAGCTTTTCTTCTAATTTTGAAATAGTAGAAGCACATTCTTACTTGTTTTGCGTAGAAAGTTTTATTCTGGTCCATTCTATCAAGATGGGCATTGTTATTTGAATTTAAAAATACATTATTTTGTTCCATTAGTGCACGATTTCTGTTGTATTCAAATATTCCCTTTGCTTGATCGCGCTTGGTGGTTTCCGCGCTCTGAGTCTTGACATGGTCTGACATTATCCCTGGTCCGAGTGATTAGATCAGGTATCAAAGTAACTGGATACGTTATAGTTCAGTTTCAAAAAAGATAAAAAAAATGTGTTAAACTCGCAATCTAATCTAAGAATATCCGATGTTAAAAAAAGTCTGTTCGAAATATTCGAAGCGTCCCCAACTCCCCCGTCTGTTTTCTCTTTTCCCTGGTCTGATTTTTTGGAACGAGTTAAATAGGTCAAAATTGGCAAACACGCACTTATCGTCTAGCTCTCTCAGCTGTGTGAAAACAGTGAGAGTAAATAAAACGTCTGCTTTAGGTACCAGTTCTTTGTCTTTTAACAACAAAGTTACTTCATTTCCATGAAAGTGAAGATGTTTTAGTCAGTTTCAAATGTAATGTTGTGTATGTGTGTTGTGTGATCTGCTTCTCATGTGTGTATACAAACAGTAATTGCCTTCCATTTAACTGCAACATTTATTTTATGGGACATTCATTTGGCAAAGCATACTTACAAAGTAAGTGAAAGTGTTGCTGAGCCTAAAAACGTCGCAAATTGGCATGTGAACAATGAATGCTAGAACTCAGGTTTTCGAAATGGTAAATATTAATTCTTCTCATTCCTGTAAATTTTTTTACTGAGATTTTTTGCTGTTGAGTTAAATTTTTATTTCTCCATCTACATAATAAGATGAGAAAAGAATGTATTGTGGTTATATAATTGTTTGAAGGTCAGGGCTCAGTTAACATAATAACACCCTTAGTGGCAATAAATTTACACCCCAAAAGAATGAAGGATAGATAGGTTACATTAGTTTTACAAGAATTTTGAAATATGTATGTTTTTTTTCGCACCTTGTAGAAGTACAAATGTAATGTTGGACTGTTTATTTTCAAAACAATTACAGTTTCTGTTGCTATGCTGGGTGTTCTTACACTAGTTTTAATACTGACATTTATTTTACAATTTCAATTAATAGGCACTTGAAGGGAGGCAGGTGGAAGAAGCTGTTTCAAGTCTATTCCACACCTTGCTATTCCACAGAACTTTGGGAAAGTTCCATTACCAGCAAGATGGAAAATACACTGTAGGATCAGTTGGCTATGAAGATACTGACTGTGACTTTGTTGACCTCACCTATGTAAAGCTACATTCACTTTATTATTGTACTATGTTCTTTTGAGTAATTTTCTTCGTTTCATCAAGGTACGATGTAGTTCTGGTGAAATGCAAAGAATAGTTCACAAAGAAGCGACCGCCTTTAGCGAATGCCTACGATCACAGGAGCGAGAGACCCAAGGCCAAGCAAGATCTGGTCATATATCTTTGACTTTCTATCAAACAAAAAAGGCCAGATGGCCTTTCCCATCCGAAAATATCCCCTGGGAAGTGTGGAACCTACGAATGGAAATTATGACACTTGCTAGCGAAATTGGTATACAGTGCTCAGCTAATTTACCAAGCATTTGTAAATCAGTAGATTAAATATGCGTTTCATTATAGAACGGCAACTATACAGGGAAAAGGTTGGCGAATTGTTGGCAGAAAAGATCCTGTACATCGCCGAATCGATGAACCGTCCTTCTTATGTGCCCAAAATGCCCAACCAACCCGAGCTGGATCTCATCTTTGACACAGGTTTTGTTGATATCCAACCCTACTTGTTCAAGGTTAGTATATTTTATGATTTGGTCTTTGGAGCAGTCAAGAAGGGTAACATTTTCTCTTCGTAGATATCGTACGGGACATCACCAGTTTTGGGAAGTTTCAACATGGGGACTACCGTACGTCGATTACTCAAGGACACCCTCTCTATTTAGAGTTATTAAAACGATAATTAGGTTAAATCAATATATTGTAAAGATTCAAAGATGCACGAGGCCATAGTTCAATTTAACATGTTCCAGCTCACACTTTTTCCCGATTATCCTTGATATATTGTGTAAATCCTCTTATATCTGATGATGTACATGGATGTTCGATTGATTCCGTGAACGTGGCTTTTGTAAAAAGTTGTTCGCCCAACAGTCCCATTAATAACAGAAGGAGAATTTGTATTCGCTTTTCTTCTCCCTCTACCTGATGTCTACTGTGCGGTTTCATGGCTGAAGTCAACGTTAGTCAACACGCGAAAAATAATGTCATGTCATCAAATTTCTAGATTTTCCTGTAGAACCAAAAAGTTTCATGGTGGAATATTATAAACGTGCATATTGCAATGCTATCGAAAAAAAGATCGAAATTTATTGCTAAAGCTACATTACCACCATTTCATCGGACAGCACAGAATAACTTGGTTTGAGATTGAGAAGGGAAAATGTTAAAACCCTACAATTTTGTGCCTTACGATAGGAGGTAGGATTTTGATTAGAAAAAAAAGTAGGAAACAAATTGGCAAAATACAGTTGAGTTAAAACATCAAATTGGTTGAAGCGGCGGGGAAAAAAGACTAGAAAAAAATATTGAAAGCCATGAGTAAATCGGGGGTAAATCAAAGCGAAACTTGTTGAAAAGTCAAATACTGTTTGCATGCAATTTAGTCTAAAGTGTTACGTATGTAAACACATTAGGTCATTATTCAGCAAGTCATTTTTGGATGGAGCGCTTTAAAAAAAGCGAATATAAGGGAGTTTTGGATGGAAGGATTAAAATTGTCACGAGTGGAACGCACACTCGAAAAACAACAACATTCATGAAAGACTTCAGGAAAAATACCACCCAAGGCTACAAAATGAAATTTTAAACAAGTACTTCGGTCCTGCATAACAAAAAGAAATTATTGTTCGTGTGGGACGAATTCCCACACACTTTTGTTCCGAGAGATGAATCTGTTAAGATGAGGCACCTAGTGATATCGGTCATTTGAGGCGGGTCGAGAGAATCCATTCATAGACTGATTAGGAGGGGAGTCTTCGCTCATTTGCTGGGAAGCGTTCCATCCCCAACCAGACGACCTGTCATGTTGAGGGTGCATAAATTCTGGACAAGTATTACTTCGCCTGTGCGCATTAACGGCTTGTGAGTAATGTGGATTGTAGGGTGGAGGTTGGCTGGCAGCTTCAGAAGAAAGAGAATTTCTCCTATAACGCTCGACCTTATCTTTTGCTTCAAGCACAGCTTTTCGACCCGAAACCGCCCCTAAAAATAAAGGAATTAAATAGATGCATTGTTAATAAGTCAAGGTCACAACTGATAAAACTAATATTTAATGTTTACCTGTATATTTAATATTTTCTACATTGGCATCATGAACATCAGGCAATGCCAAAGCAACTTCTTTTTGTGCTTCAAAAACATGAATACACTTATGGGCAAGCTCTAGATAGGATTCAGATATTTTGAGCAAGCTTTGCTTCATTCTGATGAGCTTCACTGCTTCATTCTCTTTTGAGCATTCACTCACTAATGTAAGATAAAGGTATAATGATAAATTGATTAGCGTGGCAGTAAAATACTATTACTTTCTTCCTGGGCCAATTCACTAGCATGAGTTGCTTGTTTCAATTGAGTTTCAACTTCCTGAATTTCAGAAGGTTGCTCTCTTTTGAAAGCTTTTTTATATTCTTTTCTTAATTTGGCTTCTTTTGCTTCTGCCAAGGAGAGTTTTTGCTTGCAGTTATCCACCTGATTTTCACCTTCCAGCATCAATTCAAACTGTTGCTTGTAGTCTTTTAAATTATCTAAATAATAATAAAAAAACCCAAATTAGTTTCAGAAAAATAATACATGAAAAAACTTATACAAACCGGCAAAGTTCTTCTGAGCATCACTCCAAATCATGTTGAGCTCAACAAGTTGGGCTGCTGTTTCTTGTATTGCTCTATTCTCACCTCGGAGTGACCACTTCAGAAGATCTCCAAGTGCAGAAGTTTGAGAACTCTGAAACCACCTAGCAGCAGCTCGCATTTCTTTAATTTCTGATATTACAAGCTGCAAGTCAGTGTGCCCACTCCCAGCTGACCTTATTCTTACACTACTCCTATAAATTTCAAAACATAAATTTCAATTGCTATTAAACAATTCTTAACTGGTAATTTGTTCTGATAATAAAACTATAACTGCTATAAATAGAATTAACATAAATTACCTACGAAACGCTTTGCTTGCCTTTTCCATTTTTTTCTAATGTTTTGATGAAATCTAACCGTTGCATTGGCAACCGATTTATAAATAAATTTTTCGTCAAACCTGTTTCCAGCGTTGCCAATTTATGATAGTTGAAATTCAAATCCCTAGATGGCAGCACAAATCATTGTAATTAGCTTAAATTGCGGTTTTGCCTTTTGGTTTTCGGAGGCAAGAGGTTTGGTTTTCAAAGATGATTTAGTTCACCGAAATATCGTCAATTCCATTGTAATTAGGCCACTGTTAACGATTTTTTTTCCATATCTGTTCAATCAGTGTATTAATGTCTGATTCTAGTCAGTCTGTAGAAATTCAATTCTTGCCAAGAGCCATGTGCTCAGAATGTAAATGCCTTTTTTGAATTACATCACTTGTTTTAATGTTTTTCAGAATCCCAAAGAATTCAGATTCATTAAAAAATGTTAAAACTGCTTATTTCTAATCATCATTGAAAAGTAGATGTTGACAACAATTTCCACAAAAAAAAAAACATTTGGTAACTAACAAATGTTATTCTCACAAATAGGCCTACTCAGTTTATTAATTTTTTCCCTCCACCCCCTACTAGTGTTTCCTCTATCTAAAAGAAATCTGGCTTTGAAGCTTATGAAAATGAACCAAAAAAGTATAAGAAAGCTTTTTTGGCTGACGAGTAACCTGAAAAGTCATAACATCACTTAATTGGAGATAAATGTATTGAATGCTGCTGAAGCATGCTTTTCAATGCACACAATTCATTGAACAAATAACAGGTTTATCTCATTTTTATTTGAAATTCTATTGTTGTAACATTTAACTTTCTTTTAACATTCTTCATATGTGTGAAAAAGAAGATTCTTTAGGCCTTCAAACAGATGTGTTTTTTAAAGATTAATAACATATCCAAGTTGTAGGCCCTTATGAATTCTTGTTTTTTACATGTATGCGTGCATCTGTTTGTTTATAACATTCCGTAAACGATTGCTACGATATCCAAATGTAACGATGTAATTATCCCGTTTAAAGAGTAAGTTGAAAAAATGTTTCATGAGACAGACCTTATGCAGACTCTGATGCCCACAGGAGAGATCTGATAAAAAATGTGTAGCTATATACCCAGCAGTGTTCTGCAGATGTTTTTACTTTACATGAAATGTGTGAGACGAAACGTTGAATGAAACTGAGTTTTCGCACTGCGTAGGCTTATTCAAAGGGTACTAGGAGGCCACCCACATCATACCGGAATCTGATACGCCCGACTATTTCCCTCAACTGATAGCACGTTTTTTTCCCAGATCCCCTATCATCTACCCAACCATCTTCTTCAGTCGAGAACATCGAAGGAAGCCGGCCAATCCGCATTTAGTCTTATCACGAGGTCAAATGTCATTTTCTAAACTGATAAAGGGATAGCTTTGCTCTTTTTTGGGGACGAGCTTTAGTATCTTTCGAGCCACTACCGCATACTCGCGTACAGCTGCAAGACTGAACTATTCTGCTTTCCGATTAATGTTTTAACAAGCTGTTTTTTTAACGCTTGAAACATTTGATTCTTACAATTCACCTTACTTTGTGTCCTGTACGCTCCTTTAAGTGTCGTTTAAAAAGGAATTAAGCTTAATCACTGGCGTGTCATAGCAACAGTTATGCGAGTATTGTGATCGAAAAATGAAACTTTTCAGCTTTTTTTCGTATGTGCTAGGAATCATTTTCTTTGTTTGCCACGTCAACGGTAAGCAAAAAATCACCTTATCATTTTGCAGTTTCTCATGTCTAAAACATTTTTAAATTTTTTCCGTGTTCAGCTGTCCCTCCCGGAAGCAGACTAGCCTCGTGCTCCAAATCAGAATGCCCTAGTAAGTTAGTGCGCAAAGTGTGACTCAGCATTTTTGTTAGTCACTATCTCAATTCATGTCGTAATTATTTGCATTCTTATATTCGATTCGATTTTAGAATCTTTAAAATTCCGCTACAGTCCCGGAAAAAGTTACTCTTACCGCTATGAAGTTAACGTGGCCTCGTCTGTGGATGGTGTTAGCGAGTCTAAGGAGTCCCGGATTCATTTGACGGCTAAAGTTCACTTTGATGTCCATACCCCTTGTGACTGGACCTTGAGAGTATGTTTTCTTTTTTGCTTATCGTTGAATCAGCTAGTTAGCTGTTAGCTTTTAAAAAAATCGCTCGGCACTTCCTGGATGCTATTGCAGCAAAATAAGGAATATCCCCAGAGAAAATGACCTTTCCAATACAGCTTTATAATTCCTTTGTAGATTATGACAGATATAATTCATTGTTAAATGGATGCTGTCTAAATAATTTAAGGCCCAGAGGGTGGCATGATCTACTTTTTTTTAATTGTGTGTGTTTCTGTTTCGCTTACGAAAATGGAACATAAATATTTTGAAATCATTGAATGTTTGACGCAATAGGTTAGAGATGTGTCGCTGCAAGACTCGGAGTTGGCAGACGAGACGCGTAAATCGACCGTTCCCGGAGAAAAGGCTTTCAAGGAGGCGCTTGAGCTCTTTGATCTGTCTTTCACATTCCACGATGGTGGAGTGCCCAATATCTGCCCATCAGTTGACGAACCAGTATGGAGTGTCAATATCAAACGGGGCATTCTATCCTCCTTTCAAAATACCATGCCTCGCTTCGACTTGAATCACGAAAGTTTAGATGTAAGGAAATTATCATACATTTCTTTTCATTTTATATTATAGTACTAATATGATCAAACCTTTTGTATTATTTTTTCCAAATGCAGACAGATGTTATGGGAACCTGTAAAGTCGATTACGTGTTTGATGGTGCAGATGCAAACGCCATCAGAGTGTTGAAAACTCATGATTTCTCTTCCTGCACTAACCGTTATGGATTATCTGATGCGCTATCTAGCGTACCTTATCGATTCTTTGGGGCGGTGAGTAACATCTTGATTGCCATCAGCATTTAGCATGCACATCAATTTAACTATCTTAAAATTGGCAGGGTTTTGAATCTATTCCGCTGACGAATTCGACCAGTTGGTGCGAGCAGACAATCGCTTCTCATCGAATTACTCAATACAGATGCGAAGAAAAGCATCTCGTTCGCCCATTTTCTAATGAGGGATCTGGCGCCTCTACCAAAGTCAAACAGTCAATGGAATTTATTGACCAATTTCCAATTGATGAAATCGAAAACAGTGAATCGGTTGCTAATGAAATTAAACCTCGGAAGAGGTCTTCACTTCTTTTTCAACACTCAAGAACAAGCAGCAGCAGTGGTTCTGATTCGGCAATCACTTTGCCATTAACTTTGCAGAGCCTGTGCCAACATACCGAGGTACGTTTAAACAAAAATCATTCTCATCAAAGAGTTGTGACTAAAACATTTGTAAAATCTAGGAAGGAGTTGAAAGTGAGGCAGCCGCAGCTTTCGGTCGATTAGTAAAGTCTTTGAGAACTATGGATTATTTGGCGTTAAGCGAGCTAATGACCGAAGCAGATGCCATGTGTCGTGATGGCGAAGCTGCGTATGTTAATAAAATTAAAATAGTACAATCTCCTTTAAATAAAACTGAAACGACATTTTAAAAAAATTATTTGCAGTCGAAAACACTTGTTAAACGGATTGATTAGTGCGGCTACGAGTGATGCGATCGCAGCAATGAGAGACGAAGTCACCAAAGGAAAAGTGGACGAGGCTTTGATCGACCGGTGGATTACATCGCTTGCTTTTATCCCTAGGTACGTTGGGTTTTACAATGGAAATTTTAATGATTAATAATTGATGTTATTCCTCTTTTAGGCCCTCAGGCAAGCACTTGAATGCTGCTTTGCCGCTGTTAGATAATGCAGCCTTTTCTCGTCGAATCAGTTTAAGTATTGCGTCGATGGCGAAAAAAGTTTGCGCTACTGGTTGCGTCAGTGAAGTCTTTCTATTGGTCGGTAAACTCAGCAAGCAACTGGGAAATTCCTGTCAAACCAGATCAAGAGATGAGCGCGAGGAGGTACTGTTCATCAAATAATTTGTTGTTTACATGTAGATGCTAAAAGCGTGTTGTTTAGATCATACTTGCATTGAAATCTCTATCAAATATCGGAGTGGCCATTTCGGGAGATCATCTAAACACTGTCAAACAATGCTTTCAAGAAAAAGACAATCCCACTGAAGTCCGAATAACTGCGCTCAAAGCTTTCAGGTGGGTAATTCATTAAGGGCAGCTTTCGAACAGAAAATTTAAAACATTTCAATATAGTGACATTCCATGCCACATCCGAGGGAATGCCGCCATGGAAATTCTAGCTGAAAGCAGTGAGGATTCTGAGATCCGCATTGCTGCTTACTTAGGAGTGATGAAGTGTGTTGATTATAAAATCTTTTTAGCCATCAAGGATCTTTTGAATCGTGAAGAAGTCAATCAAGGTTTATAATATTTCATAGAAATTTACCACAATGTTTCTAAATCATTATTTTCAAATTTTAGTTGGCTCTTTCATCTGGACTCACTTGAACAACTTGGCTACCACCTCCCTGCCATCCAAGTTGGAAATTCAAGGTCTTATTCTTGATCAGAACATGGTTAAAAAATTTGACACGGATGCTAGGAAATTCTCTAGGAATTACGAGAAGTCGATTTTACTTGACCAGTACAACGCTGGTAGGGAAATGATGAAGTCAAATTTATAAAAGTTCACTCATAAATGTATGTTGAATGTTTTTATTTAGCCGCTAGCTTGGAAAGCAACATCGTTTTCTCTCCAAATTCTTACTTGCCTCGTTCGGCATCGCTTAACTTGACTGTTGATATTTTCGGCCAATCTGTTAATCTACTTGAGGCATGTTACAGATTTAAAAATAATTATCGTTTGCTTAAGCGGCTAAAATCTTTTCTTGTTTTTAGTTTGATGGGCGAATGGAGGGATTCGAACTTTATATCGAGTCACTTTTCGGACCAGGTGGTCTTTACCACCAGAAGGAAGTAGGATACATTTTGGAATCATTGCGCTCCAAAAGAAAAGTGACTCCATCTTCTCCTAACCAGCCAGATGCTGGAAAACTCAAAGTAATGGGCGAGCAATTCGATGCTGCCAGCCGCTTTACAGATGAACCAGAGGTAAGGAGAAGAGCGCAACGCATTCTGCGAGATTAAATTATTATAATAAATTATTATTATTGTTATTTTTAGATGTCAATGTCGATGAAGGTCTTCGGAAATGAAATAGGGTACGGACACTGGGAAGGTCGCAACGAGATTTTGGAACGCTTCCGAAAACTCAATCCTACTTCGAAACTTCACAATTTGATGAACGGCGAAGAAAATCAGTTTAGCTACGCGTCCCAGTACATCGATTCGACTCACACTATACCGTTAGGTGTCGGTTTGCCTCTCAACTTGGTGGCACAGGGTCAGGTGGTTGCTGAGATCCGCGGGAACATGCGGACGGATCTGAAATCAATTTTTTCAAGTGGCAAAGGAGAAGTCGTCTGGAAGGTCCATCCCAGCGCGGCAGTTATCTTCAACGGAGCGATGACTGTCGATGCTATTGCTGTAAAAAGTATGATTTATTGATTTCTTTAATTGATCGGCAGGTATAGTAAATTTGTTGGTCTGTTTTCAGCCGGAGTGACGTTGGAGACAACTCTTCACAGTTCAGTGAGCACTTCTGGTAAATTTTCGCTCGACGGACTGAGGTTATTCGACTTGCAAATAGATTTTCCACAAGAGAAAGCCGAGATTATTACGTTCAAGTGAGTTCAGTTGAAATTGCACCGATCGTTATTTACATCAATAATTTTTGTCATTACCATAAAGGAGTGATCTTACGCTTACCCATCGTAATGTTAAGACATCCCTGGATGGGATAGTCGACAACCGAGTGGAAATGTCAGATTGCACAGGTGGTCTCACCCAGCGTTATCTCGGCCTGCAGATTTGCTCCAAAGTGGGCTACCCGAACGCATCGGAACAGGAGAGCTTAGCATATTTCCCATTGACCGGACCCAGTCATTTGAGTATCGAATTGACCAAACTCGATCCAGCAATAACGTCTTATCGTTTCCTTCATAAAGTAGTAAATACCGAGGTATCCATATTTTCACTAGTCATCAATAAGCTTGTGGAAAATGTGCAGTCATGTTTATGTTGAATTTAGGCTATCAAATCGTGGACTTTGAGTTTCCACCCAGAAGGAGCAAAAGAGTCTAAGGAAGTTGGACTCAAAGCTGGAATTGAATATAAAGAATCTGATTCCGGCTTTCTTGAATTTAACTTAATGCTCCCTAGCAGAAATTACGAAACTAAAGGTAATTACTATTTTAGAACAACTGATTTTATTTTTACGAATAAATAAATGATTTCTTTAGGTACGTTCGTATGGAAGGAGGAGATGAAAAAAATTGAAGCGTCTTTAATGCGCGATACCAAAGAAAAGCTGCTAGTAGTGAAGGCTGGTCTGGATCGATCTGCTTGTTCCAAGCAATCTGCTGTGATTTGCTATCAGCCCACACTGACTTTGATCCTCAGCAACAAAAAATTAGTTAATCTTGATGGTAAACAACCTAAAGACTGGAAAGACTTGAGCTTTATCACCGAAATTTGTATTGATATAATAGGAAACATTAAATTGACGGAGAAACAAGGGAAGCGCAATTATGAACTGGGCCTCAATTCAACGATAGGCAGCTGGAGCACTGTTTCTAAAGGCTATTACTTAATGGATGAGAAATCGCATGTATCCAATTTCACCGTCGATTACACGTCTAATCCCAGAACCCGCCCAGAGAGGATTCAAATCGAAGTACAGGGATCTAATTTAATTGTAACTAATCGTCATCTAATCTTCTAAACTTCTGTAATCACCAGATCAAAATGAATAAAGAGTCCTCGCAAGGATTTCGGCAGTTGGATATACACCTGGGAGTGGAACCATCCGCATATCCGAATCGAAATTTCGTCGGTAACTGGAGATTGCAACGAGGACTGGGGCATTTCGAAAACGTGTTGATGATGAACATAGGGCCGATGCCTCGTGATAATCGCAATTCTTTAACGATTCACCAAGGATTCAGTTATTCTGTCGGCTTGAGTCAGAATTTGAAATTGAAAAGTCATTTCGAGATGACTCTGCCAGCCAAGGGGCTTAATGTCGGTTTGATTATCGGGCATGAACAGACCGATTACAAGACGGACTCGCTTTTTATTGGAAGATACGCACCTGGTAGCATTTTTAATTTTAGTATTTATTAAAACGTTACGTAAGTTTAAATTTTCTTATTTGTTTAGACAAGGAGCTCCAGTGTGGATTGCTGTTTGTGAAAACCCCAGGCGTATTGCTGAAAGCTAGTGGTGCTTTCAATTTAACTCTGCCATCACAACCGGTCATCAAATTGAATGCAAAAATCCAGGAGCAATCTAAAAATAATTACAGGGTATAATTCAATTGTTGCTTATAACTTATTGAATCCTTTAATGTTAAACAAATTATAAATTTTAGGTTGACGCTGACGGAATTTGGGGACAAGACACGGATTTCCAATTAAGCAGTATGTACGATAACCAAGTACAAAGTACGCACTCCATTCAACAACTGACTGTGGAAGTAACCGGTTCAACTATATATCCAACCGAATTCGTTTATACCTATAAAACTAATCACACTGCTTTAGAAGCTAAAGTGCAAGTATGTTTAAAATCAATTAACCAAAAATTGGAATTGACTTCATTTTTCCTTTGTCTAGTCGAGTTACGGCAAAGATGCGGTTTCGTTCTATGTCTTGCAAGAAAACCCAACCAAAGAAGAATCAAAGATCGCTACTAAAATTGGCTACTTAAACTATCTTCACACTGCTGATGCTTACTGGAAGGATCTTCCAGATGGCAAGAAAGGAACTCTGGACATTCACGTTGACAAGTATGAATATTTCGGCTATTGTAAAACTAACGGACTAAAAAACAAGGAAAATCATGGACGATACTTTTGTTTTAGGGTCATGGACGTTAGAAGTGTTTTTAGCACAGATGTAGCAACAAACGGACGCCGTGATGTGTCTTTGGACGTTCAGTGGGATCCCAATCGCAATCCTCAAAAGAAACTCATTATTAAAACCACATTCGAACCTTCTAATCTTAATCCTCGAGACTGGACAAGTGCCGTCATTCTCAGTTATCCTGGCTCATTTATCAGAGGAAATTTCGCCGCTCTTACCCAGAGTACATAATTTTATTATCAAATCAATGAGAAACATTAATAAAATCTTTTTATTCTTAATTTTTAGAAAACAACCGTTCCCTATCTGGCACTGTCGATTTAGGATCAAGGAAAACCATAAGCTTTCTAGCTGCTTCAGTCCGGACGGAAAGCGCATTGGTGAATGAGATAGTTCTAGAAACTCCTTTTGATGGATGGAAATCCAACAAGGCCCTTTTCAAGTAATAGAGAAAAACATGTCGATATCATGTAAAAATTTATCATTTAAAACTTTTTTTTTTTTCAACTCTTCAGGTCGGAGACTAATAATCTGCGTCATAAAACCCAGTTTACTTCAAAGTGGGGAACAAACAGCCATTTTGAAGTTGGTGTGGATGCTCGAATTGAGAAAAACTCGGTTTCAAAAAGCGCTGAAGTGACACTTGATTTGAAAAGTAGCTTCGACCAACTTGAAAACTTTAAAATCGCAGCCAAAGGTGAACTTTTGTCTAAAGTATTGGAGAATTCCGTCAAAATTCAGGTATTTATTCCTACATCCTTGTGCGTTTGAGTCGAACGTAAATCACGCGACTTTATTTTACAGTGGGGAAAGAATCAGGAAATAGTACTTGGTACGAATTTCGAGTGGAGTGTTGATGGTCAGTTTATGATAAAAAGTAATGCGAGTTTGACGACACCGTTTCCGCAGCTGAAGCAAGTTAGTATTGAGCTCCATCACAATACGGAATGGGACTCGGCCCAACTCTTCGAAACCAGAGGATCGTTGATTTTAAACGAACTCAAGTACACAGCCGTTGTCAAAGGTATAACCAAACCATCGAAAGGCTACGAATTCCTTAGTTTTCTATCTCATAATGTCTTACAGGAGAAAATCCCGGATCGCACAAGCGCTGGGAAGCGACAGCAATTTTGACGACCCCTAATCCCACTTATGCCGTGATTGGCTTGTCTTCTCAGTACACTGCTGACGATAAGAAACCTTCATTTGATTTACAAATCAACTGGCCCGAAAAAGCGGTTGGAATTCATGTTTCTGCAGACATTTTTAACGAAGGATATCATCGAGGGCGTTTTCATGTGAAAACTCCCTTTGAACAACTTCGAAACTTCTCCGTCGACGGATCTTTCACCCCACCTTCTGTCGATCCTTACGTAATAATAATTAAGACCGAATTAATGGTAGGCGCATGTAGACTTATTTAACAAATTGCTTATAGGTGTTCAAGCTTGACTTGGGAACCAGATGGAATGAAGTGGAATACGTAACATTTAATACAACTTTCGAAGCTGAGTCCGCAATCAACGGTGACATATCGGCTGACCTCAAAACGTCGATTCCCAAACATGAAAATTACGGAACCAGATTAAAGCTAAATGTTGATCTTTCTGAACTTCCGTCTGCCAGCACTGTGATCGTTGTTACTTATCCGTCGAATCGGGTAAGAGAGCTCTATTTATTAGCCCGTCCCAAAATAATTACACATGCATACATTTTTCTTTTAGATTGGATTTAGCCTCAACGGATCCATTGCCGAAATAGAGCATGGTTCCTCGACTGACATCATGGCTACTCTTGATATTTCCGACAGTCCGAAAATAACGATCAATATCACTCACGAGACCAAGGGTTTAATGGATTTCAAGACGACAACCAGTTTGTCAAAAGGCGAGCAGATCTATAGTCTAAACAGTTTAGTGACAACAACGGTGAGAGTCTATTGAAGTTTAGCGCAAGTAAAATTAATAACCATTCAAAATTCGGTGACAGGATGATGGACAATTCGTCGCTTCTTTGAACGTAGTGACGCCAATAGAACGACTGAGTGAATCAGAAATTCGAATTCGCTATCTCAAGAAGATTGTTGATGAAGCCAATATAGAACTGGCTTTCGAAGCAGGTGCCAAATGGAAAGGATTTAACCAAGAGAATACAGTATAAAAATCTTTACAATTTCATTAGATTTGTTGGGTGAAATTCATAATTTTTTAATTTGTTGCTTTTTAGTTATCCGGTCGTATCCATTACTTGAGCTCAGCGGAACAGTTAGAGGACTTTATGGAGAAAACCACTACCAACTTTGAGTTCAAGGTCGTCAGTCCGTTGGAAATCCTTCAGCGTCTGGTACTCAAGGCTAAACTTGTCAATGAAAACTCTGAGATGTTGCCAAAACTGGAGGCGGTGTACAATAATCATACCATGACAGTCGGAGGAAGCATTAACGTATAAAATACTTTGATTACTTAGACACGTTCAATATTTTTAAATGTATATGTTTTTGCGCTTGCAGTTTATCAGTGAAAATGCCAACATAGTGATAACCAGGAAAACTCCATATCAGCCGAAGGCGATGAGCATTCGGATGAATTCGACTTGGGCTCTGGAGGACGACAAGATTCTAGTCAGGGGAATAGTGTCAACAAATCTGCAAGGATTTAACCGCATTCCATGGAAAATGGATATCACCATTGTGGATTCTGAAGACGACGAAAACGTCTGGGAAAGACTGGTGACTGGTGAAGCACGCCTTAGCAACTCTCAGCTAATTTTATTGAACGCTGCTTGGCTTCCTGCCAAATTGACGGCCAACATAGCTACGCCTTTTTCATCGTTTAAGAATGTCAACTTGACCGTCGGCTACGAGCAGTCGGTCGATTCCTCAACTTCTATAACAGCTGAACTGTTTATCAACGAAAATCTTTCAGAACTGACGGGCACCTTTGATTGGCCGCAGGAGAATACGATACCAGTGTCGACCCAACTAACGCTCAAAACACCTTACGACTACGAACAGTTGACTATATCTTGGGAATCCGCCGATCCACGAGTAGCAGCTGAACTATTGGCTTCTTGGAACGAGAAAAGCCAGACGAACAGTTTACAAGTTCGTTACAACTTGGATTTATCCACTTTGGAGAAGATAGATATCGATTTGAAACTGACTCTCCATGCTGAACCACAAGAGGACGTGTGGGCATTCCGGTTTAATTCTGATACGTCCGAAAAATTCACTGGTTTGATGTCACTCACTACTCCGTTGGCGGACTTCAAAATGGCGGAAATATCGGCATCCAACACCGGCAAATCTTACACAGTTTTGGTGAATCTTGACACGAAGCCCGTCTCGGGTAAACTTCAAGCAAGCTTAGTCGAAGATAATAAAAGTGGCATATCCATTGATACAAGTGTAGAAGTCCTGCAGTTTTTCCAGTTTGCCTTCAAATTCGCCATTGATGGCAAGTACAGCGACGTAAGCCTCGATACTTCTGCCGTTTGGGATCCGATACTCGTTCAATGGGGAATTCAATCCAAATTCAAGCGCAGCGGATGGAGTAAATACTCATGGAATACGACATTGTCGTCTGATTCCGATCGAAAATGGCTACTCGACGTCGATGTGGATTTTAAAGATGTTTCCAGTTTTTACAACCACAAGATTCACTACGAGGCCGTTCACGACAAGACTTTGTACAGCACATACGGTTCTCTATCGATAGATGACGTCCACTACAAGGGGCAATTAGGAGTTGATTGGGGCGCTTCGTACCCGATCGAGTTGAAATTTCATAATAAGAAGATTGCCAAGCAGCTGGGAAATTCTGTCATTGAACTGATTACTCCGTGGTCGAAAGAACCGTCACTCGTCGTCGACGTCACTGTAGATGCTCGTAACCAGCCCGTCGAGTTTAAGGTCAACGCCGAAGTGGCAGACAGGATCGTGATAGTCGGCATGGACATCAAGTTTAATAGCTTCAGCTCCATGGGAGCCAAAACTAACAGTAAGTGTCATTTATCATAATAAAGTGACGTTCATATTTACATAAATATCTCAATATCTAATTTTATAGTAATAACAACTAAACCGTGGCTGCCGATGGCTTCTCTAACCTTCCATACCGACAGTGGTAGAGATCCGGTTAACCCTCGGTTTAACGGATCTTATGTGCTGGAATGGTCGGGTGGTTACATGCTAGGCATTAGCGTTTTCCGAGAGGAAACGGACAAAGTTTCCGTACTTCCAGAGAAAAACGTCAATGGTCTGGTTCAGGTAAATCTTTATAAAATAATCCATTTTTAAAAAGAACGTCTTTTTTTAGTAATCTTGGTCATTGCAGGTTAAGTCATCGTGGAACAAGGTACCAGAAGCAAGCATCCGCTACTCACGATTGTCTAGCCCAACTGTAACACAATCGGGAATCACAATTAGCCACAATTTCACTGAAAAGATCAAAGTTGCCTACAATTCCACCGACAAATCATCGGCCGGCCACGAATCGAAGGATGGCCGCTTAGAGTTCAGCGGAACATTGTTCTCTGGGGGATTTGCCTTTGGCCGTCATTTCAAGTACAGTGGAGGCCAAGACGGTGAAAATTTGCCGCGAAGTTTGCATCGCATTTTAGAGATTTATGAAATTGGAAGTCGAAACCAGTTTACTTTTCGTGCCGAGGTTTTAGAGAAAGAAACATTCACTGGTCAAGAACATGTTGTCAAGCTATCTTCTCCATATCGAACCATCGATTTCTCTACCCGTTATGATTTCCCCGACGGAGTTTTCCGACACGGCACTGAATTCCGCTGGAGGCCGGACGCCAAAATTGCCTACGACATTGAAATTGAAAACAAGACCACGGCAGCAGCAAATGATTACGTCATGACGACTACGTTCATCACACCCGTACGCAGCCTGGGTCTTACTGGAACGATGCGCCATACAAAACGCAATATGCGAGCGGTTAGCGAAATTGTTTGGGATTTGAAGAGAAGAGAAAGTGTGGCAAAGGTTACCGTTACGTGGGAAAATACCACCAAGACAAGGGACGTTGAAGCTAATCGCGTAAAAGTCGCCTTCTCTCAAGGTAAATATTTTATTGATTACGGAATAGATAGATAGTGGGGGAAAATGCTAAAAATTTTGCTTGTTTAGGAAATTTGCCGCAAGAATTGGCGATCCTTACCGAAGTCCATCGCAGTGCAAAGCATCCACTTACTATGCACACGGAAATCCAGTACTCCAACGAACCAAAGCGAAATCTTTTGATCGACACTGTAGTCACCTCTCGTAGTGGCAATTACCGGTGCGACATGAATATGACTCATCAAGCCACCAAGTTAGAACTTCGTCAGACACTGGAGTATGAGCGCACCGCCACCGGCCGTGCCCAGTTGACGCACTTTTTCTCTCACTCGAACACCGACTCGGAACTCATGGCCCTCGAGCACATACTCACATTTGATCAACAAGATAAAAAAATCATATTCACTGCATCGTCTCCAGCGATGACGCTAAGGCATGTCGGCCAGTTAACTCAGTCAGGCAATAATTCCCTCCTATCGTATGAAATTCAGCAAGACGATGGAATGCCGAGGACCGCCGAGTTCTCTTTTGGCAACCACATTCCTTACGCCCACTTTGTAGTTCAGTTTGATCCAGAAAATCAAAAGGTGAGAAACGAGTCCCAGTTGATTAATGAATTTATTTGCTCAATTTTCTTGTTATCGAATGTAGGGTCTCCATATGAAAGCCGGAATGCCGGATCGGCGTCAAGCGATTTTTGAGCTTTTCAACACGGAAGAACAGGAACGCATTCCGTTCATTGATTTTGCATTCCGATTGAATCACTCGCGTTTGGTAACATCCAAAACTCAATGGCCGACTGATTGGAAAAATCGTTTGTACCAAGGAGTGGGCCGGGTTCGAGGTTCCCTCGCTTCGACTGCTGATCAGTGGGTTTCAGCTTTCGTGCTGAGTTCCTTTTCCGAGACGGTCGGCTCCATTTTGACCATCGGAGATGATATCGCGATTGTGCTGGACACTGCATTGCTCAATTTTAGCGAAGAGATCGACAAGTTTCAGGAGGATGCTGCACTGATGAAACAGAACATCATCGATGGTTACAACTCTAACGCTTTCTTCGCCAAACTTGTTGTTGAAATGGGTGGAGCTATTTTTCAAGATATGCCGTTCGGCTCCTACGCTCAGAGTTTCGTCACGTTCATTGAGAAGACGGGCAATCGGATTTTAAAACCCTTCACCAACGAGGATGACAGCTTTAGTCGTTGGCTAGCCTATGTGGAACAATATTTCAGTGCATTATCAGAGACCGTAACAACTTGGATGGGAGAGCAGTGGAAATGGCCGACCGCAGGATCTTCTAAAGTTTTGGCAGAAATCAGCACAGTTTTCCGCAAAATCGCAGAAGAATACGATCGCGTAATGTTTAATATTATTGTTACTGATTAATTTGTATTTAATTCGGGTTTTATTTTCGACGCTAGTTCGTCAAACATTTTCAGAAGAGCTTCTGGGAGTCGATGCCTGACATTGCAGTACCGCTGCGTACTTTATTAAAGAACTCTTGGAATGACGTCTATCAATTTATCCGCCCTCTTGTTTTACGCGGGTTTGTTACCGTTGAAGCAGCAGCATGGAATGTGATGAAAGAAGTCTTAGGTAAACTAATTTGAAGAACGCTTTAACGAACATTTTTACAAACTTTTTTTCCGCTTCTCTTTGGTTACAGATTACTTTTACAAGCATCGAGAAGCTATTGTCGGGTCAACCTACTTTCAAAAGCTTTCGCTTTTACTGGACGACCTCAAGCAGTTTTATTTAGACATGCAGAGCACTGACTGGCCATCCAGAGTACGAAAATACGTGATTCGTGCAGGTCAATTTCTCCAACAAAAATACCTGGACCTGGATGACTATCTTTCTTGGATTGTTCAAATCAAATCGGAGATTGCCGTGATTTATCAAGGATTCTTGATGGAAAATCCTGAACTACAGAAGGGAGCGGAAAACTGGCAGAAATTCGTCGCTTTTATTCAATGGAGTTACAGCCATCTTGACATTAACCAAAAAATGTACGATCTGGTGGCATTGTTGCGCGAAAGAGGAGCAGAGTTATGGCGACAGACTGTCACAGATGCGCAAATGAAACACACTTTACAAAAAACCATGTTCCGTTTCAATCCGGAATTGGGATCAATTGAGCTGGAACAGAAATTGCCCTTCCCTTGGATTAGTCTGGATGAAACTCCACTTTTCCATGAACTGCCCGAGATTCAGAAAGTTCGTTCATTTTTGTCGCTGTTCAAGTCTTCCAACACCAGCACCATGGACCTGGTTTTCTCCTACTTACCTAGGCAACAACAACTGTCAAGTTTATTACCTCCGTTTAAGAGTATAACATGATTAAATAATTTTTTTTATCAATTCTAACTAACTATTTGAAATATTTCATATGTGCAGGTTCTGCTCACTTAGTGGGACTTCAGCACTATACAACGTTCGATGGCCAACACTTTGATTTTGTTGGACCTTGCACGTATCTCCTCGCCCGAGACTTTTTAACAAACAACTTTACACTAGCTGTGCAATATGTCAGCTCACGCGGAAAGCCTTACGCCTCAGTCCTTCAGCTGATCATTGATGATGTTCAGTGGGATTTAGATCTAGCCAACCGCACCGTACGCGCTAATGGAATCAGCCAAATGCTTCCGTCTTTTGGTTCCTCTACTAAACATGGCACTGCCGCTTTTTACGAAAATGGGAAATTTGTCATCGAATCATTTGCTAAAGGAATTCGACTGGAATGCATCGCAGCTTATGACTCCTGCACTTTTACATTATCTGGTAATTTAGGAAAAATGTGTTAGCGAAATGTGTGCTAAAAATGTGTCCATTTACAGGTTGGTACAACAACAAAGTCGCTGGACTACTGGGTACCATGGATAACGAGCCAACGACCGATCTTATTCGGCCGAATCGTGTCGTGGACTTGGATTTAACTTCTTTGGCTCGTTCCTGGGATGTCTCATCTAAAAAAGATTGCAAGACTGTTGACAATTTTGCTCGGAAAAGCGTTCCGTCGGACGATGGTCTGACTGAGATCTGCGCTAGCTTTTTCCAGAGCCAAAGGTTTGCATACAATGCTTAATCAATAAAATATTATTTCCCTCTGTTATTTAATCCTTTGTATATATAGGTCGACATTGAGAAAGTGCCTATCGGTGATTGACCCATCGCCTTACTTAAAAATGTGCCTGATCAAGACTCGCCCCAAAGGAAATGCCCAAGACGGTTGTCACGCCGCGGCTGCTTACGCTTCGGCTTGTGCTGCTAAAGGTGTGCTGCTCCGCATCCCCTCGCAATGCGTCCGGTAATACATACGGAGAAGTTAGACCTTTAGACGTTAGCTGACGTAATTTACTTGTTTTTATACAGGTGTCAGTTGGACAATGAGTTGCTTTCGGAAGGAGACGTGAAGAATATCAACGCGGATAAGCTCAATCGTCCATCATCTGATGTGGTTGTTCTACTTGATCTGAAGAAATGTAATGAGCCGGATGCCACGTCAGCCCGATTCTTGCCATCGCTAATCAACACTCTTGAGAAGGAACTGATTACCCAGAAAGTTACCAAAAACCGTTATTCCCTGGTCGTCTTTGGCGGTAAGCCGGATTAATATGATTAAGCGCTTCCACTTTCTTGAAAAATACAAATTTTATTAATATCAGGAAAAGCCCCATATGACAGTCCTAGAGTCCGTACTGTTAACGGCCAAGAGTTTGTTGCTGCTAAGGATACTGCTAATCTTTTCGAAAACCTTCCCTTTGGTACACAGATCATACAAACACACTTTATCATTTGAAATCTAATGTTTTAATTTAGGAAACGGGCCTGCTGGAATTATGGACGCATTGCGGTTGGCCTCTAAGCTCAACTTCAGGCCGGGAGTATCAAAGACTTTCATCCTTTTACCCTGCTCTAGCTGCGAATCTGATCGCGTAATTATATTGATACATATTTTAAAAGTGTATTTATTTTCTGATTTTGATTAAATCCCCTCTCCGTTTAGGCCCATGAAATAACTTCGCAGTCACTACTCGAACAAGATGTGACAATTCATGTTTTGACGAATGCGGAATTCCGTTTCATAAAGGCAAACGTAAGCCGGCAATTCCTCGGTAAATATACACCATTAAATCGGTTCATGTCAAGCAGCTTTATCCAAAACTGCTTTTCTTTTTCCCCAGGACTGGATGCTACAATGGGATTCACGTCAAAAGAGGTCAAAGGTCGATTGATCGGCGATGCAGATCTTCGTCGACAAGCTAGATTGTCACATTCTTTGCTAGGCATGTGTGCCCCTGTTGCCCTTGAGACCAACGGTAAAGACTCACCTTTTAAACTGTCTTGTAGACTAATTTTTATTTATTTTCCAATTTTAGGGACAATCTTCGCCGTGTCTCGCTTGCGCGAACAGCGCAAAAATTCCGGTGACAGCAAACGAGCTGTAAATGTCTGGGTGAAACGAGTGGCCATGACAACCCGCCCAGCTGATTGCCAAAGATGCACTTGCAATCTGAAGAATTATTTCGAATCGGTTCTAGACTGCCGTGTTTGCAAAAACAGAGAAACTCTTAATGTCGATACCGTAATTTGATTCTTAATCTTTTTTTGTATTTAACTGTGTAATTTGTAACGAGTGTTTTTTTTTAAATCTTTCAGTCCTTTCTTGTCGACGAGGCCACTCTACAAAATTTGAGCAGAAGTACTACCCGAAACCGCTCGAATGAAAAGTAGAAGTGTTAATTTTAAAGTTGAGAGTGAAGAGAAATAAAGCGAATAATTCGATTGCAAATATATAACAAGGGAATCTTAACAACGGAGCTTTTCCCAAATTTGCGGGTAAAGTGTATTGTATTGGCTCCTTTTTTGTCTTTAAATCACCTTTGAAAAGGTTATTCGGTGCACATTATGCCCGACATTATGCGACTGTTATGTCAAATGAAATAATATGGAATACAGAATGACCTTTTCCAAATAGATTAAAACACTTTGAGAAAATCTAAAACAAGCAAAAGAAATTTGATTAAAAATTTCGAAAACGACTCACTAGAACGCAGTGATGCAACTAAAATAAATAATAATTCGAATATCAAAATCCGGTGTCCACAGAAAAGATACAATCAGATTCAATTTTAAAAAGGGATAGCGAAATGAACGAGTTAACCTCTATAATGACGTCGTAAATAAATTACTTCGATGGGATTTAACTTTCTATTAAGGTATATATAAGATTACTCTATAAAATTGATAGTTTGACAAGACATTGCATTGCATGGAGAATTGGAGAATCTACTATAGAAGTATAGAAGTATAGTAATTGGTTTCTCCTCTTACTAGACTGACATTACGTCTAACCAAAATTGGTTCCGAAAAGTAGTAGTATCGTATGAGAATGTTACACGACCTAAAATTAAATGATGATCATACGAAAAGCTAGTTGCTGCCTTTATTTATATAGTCAGGGTCGTATGAAGCCGAAAGAGAGGGAGATCAAAATTTAAACAAATAAAAAGAGAGAAAAAAAAAACAGTGAATTTGTTGAAGGTCACCGGAAACATTACGTAAAAGTGTCAGACAGTGGTGTAGAGGGTAGGGTGAGAATGGCAGATCTCATTATCAAGTAGTTTCAATAGCCGCAAGGCTTAAGAGGTGAATCAGGCTGAGAAAAAATCGTATAAAAGGAGAGAGAAAAGGCGGTAGACGTCAGTCGAGTGAGCAACTCCGACACGGCAACAACTGCAGCGAATTATTTGTCATCAACTGTATTCTCCATCGTATTACCAGTTCGCAATCATGGGTAAATAGTTATTTTTTTATATCGAGTCGTGAATCAATTGTATCTTGTATTTAGTTGTTAATTTTCCAGTTCTAATTTAAAATGTATGGTTTAATTTATAAATTGTTTAGTTAATTATGGTGTCATGCTGCTGTTGGGTGTTGTATCGTTGATGGCTGGGTCGACCACGGGTGTACCGATGTCTCCTGGGTACGGTGGATATTCTTACCAAACCACAACGGCGAAGGAATACTACCCCACGCCGCCGCCCTACTACACAACAACAACATACGCTACACCGACCTACTACACCGAGACCCCCAAGTACTACACCACCAAGGAACCTGAGTATTACACCACAACTTACGCTGCCCCTAGCTACTACACCGAAGCGCCAAAGTATTACTCTGCCCCGAGCTACACCACGAAAGCGCCCGAGTACTACACGACTACGTATGCTGCCCCAGCTTACTACACCGAGCCTCCCAAGTACTACACCACCAAGGAACCAGAATATTACACTACTACCTACGCTGCCCCATCTTACTACACTGAGGCTACCACGTATTACGCTGCTCCTAGCTACTACACCGAAGCGCCCAAGTACTACTCTGCTCCGAGCTACACAACCACAACTGAGGCTGCCAAGTATTACGTAGCCCCAACTTACTACACAGCGGCCGCCCCTTCGTACTACGTTGAACCAAAATATTACACCGAGGCTCCTGTGTACACAACAACTTATGCCGCTCCGAGCTACTACACCGAAGCGTCACAATATTATACCACGAAGGCATCAGAATACTATACCACAACTTACGCTGCCCCAGTCTACTATACGGAAGCCCCTAAGTATTACTCAACCCCAAACTACTACACCGAAGCGCCAGTTTACTACACCACCAAGACCGCAGAGTATTACACAACTACCTATGCTGCTCCAACTTATTACACCGAGGCTCCTAAATATTATTCAGCACCAGCGTACTACACCGAGGCACCAGTCTACTACACTACCAAGGCCCCTGAGTACTATACTACAACTTATGCTGCTCCGACCTACTACACCACTAAGGCTCCCGAGTACTACACCACAACCTACGCTGCTCCGACGTACTACACCACCAAGGCACCCGAGTATTACACCACTACCTACGCTGCCCCGACTTACTACACTGAGGCTCCAAAGTATTACTCGGCTCCGAGCTACCAAACTGAGGCGCCGAAATACTACACTACAACATACTACACTACAACATACTACACTGAAGCCCCAAAGAAGTATTATTAACCGTAGCAGCCTTGTTTTAATTCACGCGGTGATGCAGTTTTCAATTTTATTCGCATGTTCATATTCGTTACAAAATTTCTCTGAATTATCTGCCTTGTCTATCCATTCACTAGTCATTCGGTATGGATTGGTCCTCTTTCAGATTTTTCAAAAATAAATTATTTATGTGGTTACTTCTTGTATTGATCAGTTTCGGTAAATGTTCAAGGTATCGTAATAGCTAGTCGTGTGAAATGGTAATTGATAGGATGGGCTGATTGAACATTAGCACCGACGATTTTACAATCCTTTTTGAGCAATTTGGCTATCTCTAGTTTCCGCTCTTCTCAGAAACAGTTGGTTGTGGCGTTCTATGGACTGTTCGATAAACTAATGGTCTTTAATATTTGTATCATGTCTGTTTAGAGAAAAAAAGAAAGAATTTCTGAAATGAAGAGAAAATGCGCTGTATTATCATTGGAGAACACTTGGTACAACAGTAAGATAGTGTCTGGATTTCATGGAATAGTCAAGTGTTTGTTTTATATTTTTTTACTCATAGAGAAACAAATAAGTTATATTGTAGAATTATGTGTTATTTACCCACCTCCAACCACAATTCCACCACAGTTTAACATAAGAAATACAATATATAATACAACATACACATACAATAATAGTTAACCTGTTGGCTGCCATGCCATACAACCCGTAGCTGGCTGTTTTTCTACTACTCTACGCGCCATGTCCTAAGGATCCATTGAAGGTGGGACTTATTGGAGTTCTACACTTCTACTGTCGGATAATTTAAATAATTTTTAAAAAATTTTTTTAATGCGACAGTAGAACTCCAAAGACAGTAGAACTCCAATAATTTGAGCTCTGACTCTGACTGTGTAACCAACTTAGGATTCAAAACTCATTACCAGATGTCACTAGTGTTGCCCATGTTGTTCTTACATCGTGAAACGAGGCGAAAAGGGTGAAACAAATTGCAGCTAATTTATACTTATATTCCTGTGATTTCAAATAATACCAAATTGAACTTCGTAACTTATGTAGATTTATCTTGACATAGCTTCCTTATTTTTATACTGAACCAACTACTTATTTCTTCAAATTCTAGATGCATACTGTCAGTCATTCCAACAAGTTGACTAGTAGCGCTCAGTCACTTTCCATCAGATTAGACCCTCATGTTGTCAAAAGCCAAAAACTCATGTTTGAAGTGGAATACAAATGTGCCGAGATAAGGTATTTCCCCAGTACTGCTACCAGACCATTACAATTCAGATTTTCATATAACATTGGTATTCTTGAACCATAGGATCTTTTCTGAATCTCGCAGTTTTGGTGGCGTACCCTGTAACAACATGTTTTTTGTTATGGCTGTTTCTACTTCTGTTTAGAAGGCAACCCAACTGAAGGATAGGTAGAGTTTTATTTCTCATAGGTAAATTTGTGTAAATTTGTAGATAATGTAGAGAATTTCCTCGTCCCATTCCCACTTAGAGTTTTAGAGACATGAAGAGTGTGAAGTGAACAACCTGCTGGGATGTGTATGCACATGTACCAGATCTGCTTGATGAAAGTCAAATACCTTACTAAATTCATCACCCATATGATAAAGGTAAGCAACAATTCCACCCATCATCTCGCTACTGCAATACTTCATGACACTTTCTTTAGCATCAGGGAATTAATCTCATCATGTGGAGTAATGCTGTTGGTTGCTGTGAATTCCATTTTTACGGTGTTCTATCATGAACATTTCAGTGTGTTTCTTAGATAAGGTAAAGATTGATATGCTTTATTCATTGTTATATTTTCATTAATGTAAAACATTTGTTTTTACAGAGCACGCAGCTTCTTTATGGAATCGTGCTGTCCTGGCACGGAGATTCTTGTGCAAATGCTGACCTTTGTCCATGACGGAAGAGGGACTTCCACCAACATGATCTTCGCGACGCACGCTCATCTAGCTTCACTGCTTCTAAACACAATTTGTTTTACTTCACTGGTGACTTGGCGAGTTTCTGGACCACTTCATGATCGCTTCCGTCCGCTGTGACACACCTGCAATCACTCACCACGGGATTATGGCCAGGTACCGGACAATTGACTTATTTTCGTAGATGATCTTCTAGTTATCTATTTGCGTAAAACTCTCTGTCTGTGTAATAATTCCAAAATTAGGCCCTTCTTACGCGTAAAAGAAGTGTTAGTGTGTTACTTGGACGTTTCTTTTTGCTAACGCTAGATGGCTTTTCGATAATTTTCAGCTGTCAAAACAGTCAGTTTCAGTTACTTTGCAAATCTCGTTAAACATTTATCGGCAGCTGTTGTGTGAAAATTTTTTAGTGGAAACTGACGATAACTATTCCTCCAACAAAGCTCACTTGTTAGATTTTTAATAATGAGTTTTTTTTTTCTACTTCCGGTTTGCTCATTTCAGTCTGTAGACAAGTAAATATTCATTTGAGGAGCAAAAGAACCACATATTCGTGATCCTCGTCGAATTTCTGGTAAAGTTCATGTAATTTTTTTTACGTATTCGTACTTCCGGTTTCGAAAATTTTCCTGAACTAGTTCAGGAAAATTCTCGATTTTGGCCAAATTTTGGATTTCGTTTAAATCACACCTATTCGACCCCAAATTTCATGGAGATCACGAATATGTGGTTTAATTTGATGACAGCTCAATGGTTGAGGAGCGGTGGTTACTTCCGGTATACTTTCGGAAAATTTTCAAAAAACTAGCAAGTGAGCTTTGTTTAGTTAACAGTTCTCAATGTTGCAAGCTTGATTTTCAGTTAAAAAAATTGCATTTTTAAATCTTTGAGCTAAAAAACCAGATCAATATGCCTATATGTATTATGTAACTTTTAATGGCATGTCACTTAATAAGAATTGTTTTGTCTTTATTCAGGTAATGCAAAGGAGACGTCGAGAAGATGGATTTTCTCATCTTTAACAGTCATCACCGGTCTCCGTCGGATGTTGCCCCTGCTCCTGGTGAGAACGAAACTCGGTGGAATCGCGACCGACACCGAGACTCGTCATCAACGTGGATCAGAGTATTGTTGGTATTATTGCGTTTGTGTTAGTTAACCCGTTGGCTGCCACACCTTTGTTCTCCCCTGCACGGGCCGCGCTGTTCGGTCTCGTGGTTTACAAGCCGCGGGGTCGGAGAGTCGCCAAGCCCAAAATTTGCCGCAAGGCAAGCCTGTTATAAGGCAATGCACCTTAGTCCCCCCCTTGTCAGCACGGACTTGTCAGCACGGACTTGTCAGCAATGGCAAGTCCCACTTGGTCATGGATCCTTCAGACATGACGCGTAGAGTAGTAGAGAGTAACCTACGGGTTGTATGGCGTGGCAGCCAACGGGTTAACTTAAGTGTATGTATGTATATGTGTATGTGACTGTAAAACGTGGTGGAATTGTGGGTGGAGGTGGGACAATATAACACAATTCTTTTTACAAGTTGTTTCTTCATTGTTTCTTTAATTTGTACCAAGCTTTGTTTTTAGGAATTGTTTCAATATATTTCTCTCAACTTCAAAGTCTTTCATTTATACAAAGTTCATCTACTTGCCTTTTACTTATAAGATTTACCAAAATCAGCAGTTACAAGTTTCTTTCGTAACATCGTCAAAACACAAGAACATGTCTGTATGCAGATCGACAAAGGCAATAGTCACCTCCAAAATATGAAACAGACATATCACACAGACATATCACAGCGCAGAATACTGGCCCTGAAGAAGTCCAACACCAACAGACACATGTCAAAAATGACGAATTGAAGTTACTACCAAAAGTTTTACAAAAGAATTACCCGCATTAGAATTTTTATTTTCTCATTTAAGTTCAACCATTAATTCCCAGTGACCAATGACCATGAAGACAACCGAAAAATATAAATAAAATCAAATGGAAATTTCGGCTCTATCATTTAGGAACCTCCATATAGCAAGTTGCGGAAGCAAGAAGTTTGTGGTGTAATACTCTGCTGCCTTGGTGGTGTAGTACTTGGGAGACTCGGTATAATAGCTGAGGGCAGCGCGGGTTGTAGCGTAATATGCGATCGGTGTAAAAGGCTGGAGCAGCATACGCGGAGGTGTAGTACTCCGCTCCCTTCGTGCTGTAGTACTCCGCTCCCTTCGTGGTGTAGTACTCCGCTCCCTTCGTGGTGTAGTACTCCGCTCCCTTCGTGGTGTAGTACTCCGCTCCCTTCGTGGTGTAGTACTCCGCTCCCTTCGTGGTGTAGTACTCCGCTCCCTTCGTGGTGTAGTACTCCGCTCACTTCGTGGTGTAGTACTCCGCTCACTTCGTGGTGTAGTACTCCGCTCACTTCGTGGTGTAGTACTCCGCTCACTTCGTGGTGTAGTACTCCGCTCACTTCGTGGTGTAGTACTCCGCTCACTTCGTGGTGTAGTACTCCGCTCCCTTCGTGGTTTGACTCGGGGCAACTAGGGCCTTGGTGGTGTAGCATCCGGTTGTTGCATATGTTGTTGTGTAGTTAGAAGCCGCATTGCGGTTTAGTATCCACCGTACCCACGAGACATCGGCACACTAGTGGTCGACCCAAACATTAAGGATAATACAACCAATAGTAGCACGACACTATAGTTGACTAGAGGGTAAAAAATTTGAACATTAATTTCCAATATTAAATGCCATGTTAACAAAAAAAAATGTACGTAGTACTTCGCCGCCTCAGTTGTGGTTGTGTAGTTCGGGGCAGATTAGGACTTGTGCGGTTAGGTGTAGTACTCGACCGCTGTGGTATTGAAATAAGTTGGAGCCTCGGTGTAGTAGGCTGGGGCAGCATTCGTAGTCGTGTAGTACTTGGGGACTTCGATGTAGTAGGCTGGGGCAGAATACTCGGTGGTGTAGTACTTGGGAACATCGGTGATGCAGTACTCAGGCGCCTTGGTGATGTAATTCGGGACAGCGTAATTTGTAGCGTAACTCTTCAGTCTTGGTGGTGTAGCACTTGGGGGCCTCGGCGTAGTTAGTAGATGTTGCATATCTAGACGTTGTTGTGTAGTAAGGCGGTGACGTGGTGTAGTATTCTTTCGCTGCTGTTACTTGGCACCCACCATGTCCAGGAGACATCGGTACACCCGTGTTCGACCCAACCATTAACGATACAACACCAAACAGCTGCACGGCGCCATAGTTAACTGTACTATAAACGATTTGAACATTAATTATCAAATGTAAACTCATAACTACTCATATAGACTGAAAACAATACAAAATAGATTCAGGACTCGAAATAAAGATGAATGTTTACCCATGATTGCGAACTGGTTGTACAATGAAGAAGACAGTTGGTGACAAATTGTGGGCTGCAGTTGTTGCCGTGTCGGAGATGCTCACTCGACTGATCCCTGTCATCTTTTCTCTCGCCTTTTATACGACTTTTTCTCACCCCTCCTCTTATGCCTTGCGGTTATTTTACCTTCTTGATAATGATGAAAAACTTCCAGTTCTCACCCAACCTCTACACCACTGCATGACACGTTTTACGTAATGATCTCCGTGACCTTCGAAAGTGAAGGAAATGCAAACTGTTTTTTCCTTCTTTAGGTTGACGTTGCTGGGGATGGGTCTACAAAAAACCAATATCAAAATGAAAACCAAATAGCTTACCCTTGCGGCTGCTTTGATAATGATGAAACACGTGTCATTCTCACCCAACCTCTACACCACCGCATGCCAGTTTTACATAATGTTTCTCGTGACCTTCAAGCGTGAAGGACATCCTGTCTGGACAAATTGGCCGACCTGTCTGCAGGTTGACTTGCATGCAAAAAACACAACCAAGACATGCAAAAGATTTATCAAATCTATAACTCCTCACACATGTTGACTGCAAAGTTACCTTGAATATGAGTGAGGATTCCCCAGAGTCCAGAGCTATTATTCCAAACTGATATCAAGACTTCGCAAAAGGCCAGTAACAGCAACCAGCGCCAACTCCATTGACCCAAAAAGTTCATAACATTCGTGTTTACACATCTGTTGGAAAGAATAAAATGATTATTGGCTAAATGGATTTTAAAAAATTAAATTGTTTCCTATTATATATCTCATATCTGTACTCATATACAT